>NC_087239.1:1634003-1923002 GCF_034640455.1 Diachasmimorpha longicaudata | reverse complement strand
TCTTCGAGAAAAAGTCGATTATACATTAGCGTTTTTACGACATCGTGGGAATCACTTTTTTTTGGCTGCACCTAGACAAAATCTGGCATCATATTCGGTCTCAGCACGTCGAATAACCAAGGAAACTGATGCGACATCGTTTTCTTTGCGACCACAGCTCACGAAAAACTCAATCATAGAAGTTGATATTCGTGTTCGATATGATGGCATATAACTTGAGTACACATTGTCATAGGCCGATGAAACCGCGTGCAATAGCTTCGTCTCGTCGAACTACACGAGTACAATGCGCGAAGTTTGCGTGTGAACAATTTGTCTTCGAGAAAAAGTCGATTATACATATGCGTTTTTACGACATCGTGGGAATCACTTTTTTTTGGCTGCACCTAGACAAAATCTGGCATCATATTCGGTTTCAGCACGTCGAATAACCAAGGAAACTGATGCGACATCGTTTTCTTTGCGACCACAGCTCACGAAAAACTCAATCATAGAAGTTGATATTCGTGTTCGATATGATGGCATATAACTTGAGTACACATTGTCGTAGGCCGATGAAACCGCGTGCAATAGCTTCGTCTCGTCGAACTACACGAGTGCAATGCGAGAAGTTTGCGTGTGAACAATTTGTCTTCGAGAAAAAGTCGATTATACATTAGCGTTTTTACGACATCGTGGGAATCACTTTTTTTTGGCTGCACCTAGACAAAATCTGGCATCATATTCGGTCTCAGCACGTCGAATAACCAAGGAAACTGATGCGACATCGTTTTCTTTGCGACCACAGCTCACGAAAAACTCAATCATAGAAGTTGATATTCGTGTTCGATATGATGGCATATAACTTGAGTACACATTGTCGTAGGCCGATGAAACCGCGTGCAATAGCTTCGTCTCGTCGAACTACACGAGTACAATGCGCGAAGTTTGCGTGTGAACAATTTGTCTTCGAGAAAAAGTCGATTATACATTAGCGTTTTTACGACATCGTGGGAATCACTTTTTTTTGGCTGCACCTAGACAAAATCTGGCATCATATTCGGTTTCAGCACGTCGAATAACCAAGGAAACTGATGCGACATCGTTTTCTTTGCGACCACAGCTCACGAAAAACTCAATCATAGAAGTTGATATTCGTGTTCGATATGATGGCATATAACTTGAGTACACATTGTCGTAGGCCGATGAAACCGCGTGCAATAGCTTCGTCTCGTCGAACTACACGAGTGCAATGCGAGAAGTTTGCGTGTGAACAATTTGTCTTCGAGAAAAAGTCGATTATACATTAGCGTTTTTACGACATCGTGGGAATCACTTTTTTTTGGCTGCACCTAGACAAAATCTGGCATCATATTCGGTTTCAGCACGTCGAATAACCAAGGAAACTGATGCGACATCGTTTTCTTTGCGACCACAGCTCACGAAAAACTCAATCATAGAAGTTGATATTCGTGTTCGATATGATGGCATATAACTTGAGTACACATTGTCGTAGGCCGATGAAACCGCGTGCAATAGCTTCGTCTCGTCGAACTACACGAGTGCAATGCGAGAAGTTTGCGTGTGAACAATTTGTCTTCGAGAAAAAGTCGATTATACATTAGCGTTTTTACGACATCGTGGGAATCACTTTTTTTTGGCTGCACCTAGACAAAATCTGGCATCATATTCGGTCTCAGCACGTCGAATAACCAAGGAAACTGATGCGACATCGTTTTCTTTGCGACCACAGCTCACGAAAAACTCAATCATAGAAGTTGATATTCGTGTTCGATATGATGGCATATAACTTGAGTACACATTGTCGTAGGCCGATGAAACCGCGTGCAATAGCTTCGTCTCGTCGAACTACACGAGTGCAATGCGAGAAGTTTGCGTGTGAAGAATTTGTCTTCGAGAAAAAGTCGATTATACATTAGCGTTTTTACGACATCGTGGGAATCACTTTTTTTTGGCTGCACCTAGACAAAATCTGGCATCATATTCGGTCTCAGCACGTCGAATAACCAAGGAAACTGATGCGACATCGTTTTCTTTGCGACCACAGCTCACGAAAAACTCAATCATAGAAGTTGATATTCGTGTTCGATATGATGGCATATAACTTGAGTACACATTGTCGTAGGGCGATGAAACCGCGTGCAATAGCTTCGTCTCGTCGAACTACACGAGTGCAATGCGAGAAGTTTGCGTGTGAACAATTTGTCTTCGAGAAAAAGTCGATTATACATTAGCGTTTTTACGACATCGTGGGAATCACTTTTTTTTGGCTGCACCTAGACAAAATCTGGCATCATATTCGGTTTCAGCATGTCTAATAACCAAGGAAACTGATGCGACATCGTTTTCTTTGCGACCACAGCTCACGAAAAACTCAATCATAGAAGTTGATATTCGTGTTCGATATGATGGCATATAACTTGAGTACACAATGTCGTAGGGCAATGAAACCGCGTGCAATAGCTTCGTCTCGTCGAACTACACGAGTGCAATGCGCGAAGTTTGCGTGTGAACAATTTGTCTTCGAGAAAAAGTCGATTATACATATGCGTTTTTACGACATCGTGGGAATCACTTTTTTTTGGCTGCACCTAGACAAAATCTGGCATCATATTCGGTTTCAGCACGTCGAATAACCAAGGAAACTGATGCGACATCGTTTTCTTTGCGACCACAGCTCACGAAAAACTCAATCATAGAAGTTGATATTCGTGTTCGATATGATGGCATATAACTTGAGTACACATTGTCGTAGGCCGATGAAACCGCGTGCAATAGCTTCGTCTCGTCGAACTACACGAGTGCAATGCGAGAAGTTTGCGTGTGAACAATTTGTCTTCGAGAAAAAGTCGATTATACATTAGCGTTTTTACGACATCGTGGGAATCACTTTTTTTTGGCTGCACCTAGACAAAATCTGGCATCATATTCGGTCTCAGCACGTCGAATAACCAAGGAAACTGATGCGACATCGTTTTCTTTGCGACCACAGCTCACGAAAAACTCAATCATAGAAGTTGATATTCGTGTTCGATATGATGGCATATAACTTGAGTACACATTGTCATAGGCCGATGAAACCGCGTGCAATAGCTTCGTCTCGTCGAACTACACGAGTACAATGCGCGAAGTTTGCGTGTGAACAATTTGTCTTCGAGAAAAAGTCGATTATACATATGCGTTTTTACGACATCGTGGGAATCACTTTTTTTTGGCTGCACCTAGACAAAATCTGGCATCATATTCGGTTTCAGCACGTCGAATAACCAAGGAAACTGATGCGACATCGTCTTCTTTGCGACCACAGCTCACGAAAAACTCAATCATAGAAGTTGATATTCGTGTTCGATATGATGGCATATAACTTGAGTACACATTGTCGTAGGCCGATGAAACCGCGTGCAATAGCTTCGTCTCGTCGAACTACACGAGTGCAATGCGAGAAGTTTGCGTGTGAACAATTTGTCTTCGAGAAAAAGTCGATTATACATTAGCGTTTTTACGACATCGTGGGAATCACTTTTTTTTGGCTGCACCTAGACAAAATCTGGCATCATATTCGGTCTCAGCACGTCGAATAACCAAGGAAACTGATGCGACATCGTTTTCTTTGCGACCACAGCTCACGAAAAACTCAATCATAGAAGTTGATATTCGTGTTCGATATGATGGCATATAACTTGAGTACACATTGTCGTAGGCCGATGAAACCGCGTGCAATAGCTTCGTCTCGTCGAACTACACGAGTACAATGCGCGAAGTTTGCGTGTGAACAATTTGTCTTCGAGAAAAAGTCGATTATACATTAGCGTTTTTACGACATCGTGGGAATCACTTTTTTTTGGCTGCACCTAGACAAAATCTGGCATCATATTCGGTTTCAGCACGTCGAATAACCAAGGAAACTGATGCGACATCGTTTTCTTTGCGACCACAGCTCACGAAAAACTCAATCATAGAAGTTGATATTCGTGTTCGATATGATGGCATATAACTTGAGTACACATTGTCGTAGGCCGATGAAACCGCGTGCAATAGCTTCGTCTCGTCGAACTACACGAGTGCAATGCGAGAAGTTTGCGTGTGAACAATTTGTCTTCGAGAAAAAGTCGATTATACATTAGCGTTTTTACGACATCGTGGGAATCACTTTTTTTTGGCTGCACCTAGACAAAATCTGGCATCATATTCGGTCTCAGCACGTCGAATAACCAAGGAAACTGATGCGACATCGTTTTCTTTGCGACCACAGCTCACGAAAAACTCAATCATAGAAGTTGATATTCGTGTTCGATATGATGGCATATAACTTGAGTACACATTGTCGTAGGCCGATGAAACCGCGTGCAATAGCTTCGTCTCGTCGAACTACACGAGTACAATGCGCGAAGTTTGCGTGTGAACAATTTGTCTTCGAGAAAAAGTCGATTATACATTAGCGTTTTTACGACATCGTGGGAATCACTTTTTTTTGGCTGCACCTAGACAAAATCTGGCATCATATTCGGTTTCAGCACGTCGAATAACCAAGGAAACTGATGCGACATCGTTTTCTTTGCGACCACAGCTCACGAAAAACTCAATCATAGAAGTTGATATTCGTGTTCGATATGATGGCATATAACTTGAGTACACATTGTCGTAGGCCGATGAAACCGCGTGCAATAGCTTCGTCTCGTCGAACTACACGAGTGCAATGCGAGAAGTTTGCGTGTGAACAATTTGTCTTCGAGAAAAAGTCGATTATACATTAGCGTTTTTACGACATCGTGGGAATCACTTTTTTTTGGCTGCACCTAGACAAAATCTGGCATCATATACGGTCTCAGCACGTCGAATAACCAAGGAAACTGATGCGACATCGTTTTCTTTGCGACCACAGCTCACGAAAAACTCAATCATAGAAGTTGATATTCGTGTTCGATATGATGGCATATAACTTGAGTACACATTGTCGTAGGCCGATGAAACCGCGTGCAATAGCTTCGTCTCGTCGAACTACACGAGTGCAATGCGAGAAGTTTGCGTGTGAACAATTTGTCTTCGAGGAAACGTCGATTATACATTAGCGTTTTTACGACATCGTGGGAATCACTTTTTTTTGGCTGCACCTAGACAAAATCTGGCATCATATTCGGTTTCAGCACGTCGAATAACCAAGGATACTGATGCGACATCGTTTTCTTTGCGACCACAGCTCACGAAAAACTCAATCATAGAAGTTGATATTCGTGTTCGATATGATGGCATATAACTTGAGTACACATTGTCGTAGGCCGATGAAACCGCGTGCAATAGCTTCGTCTCGTCGAACTACACGAGTGCAATGCGAGAAGTTTGCGTGTGAACAATTTGTCTTCGAGAAAAAGTCGATTATACATTAGCGTTTTTACGACATCGTGGGAATCACTTTTTTTTGGCTGCACCTAGACAAAATCTGGCATCATATTCGGTTTCAGCACGTCGAATAACCAAGGAAACTGATGCGACATCGTTTTCTTTGCGACCACAGCTCACGAAAAACTCAATCATAGAAGTTGATATTCGTGTTCGATATGATGGCATATAACTTGAGTACACATTGTCGTAGGCCGATGAAACCGCGTGCAATAGTTTGTCTCGTCGAACTACACGAGTGCAATGCGAGAAGTTTGCGTGTGAACAATTTGTCTTCGAGAAAAAGTCGATTATACATTAGCGTTTTTACGACATCGTGGGAATCACTTTTTTTTGGCTGCACCTAGACAAAATCTGGCATCATATTCGGTTTCAGCACGTCGAATAACCAAGGAAACTGATGCGACATCGTTTTCTTTGCGACCACAGCTCACGAAAAACTCAATCATAGAAGTTGATATTCGTGTTCGATATGATGGCATATAACTTGAGTACACATTGTCATAGGCCGATGAAACCGCGTGCAATAGCTTCGTCTCGTCGAACTACACGAGTACAATGCGCGAAGTTTGCGTGTGAACAATTTGTCTTCGAGAAAAAGTCGATTATACATTAGCGTTTTTACGACATCGTGGGAATCACTTTTTTTTGGCTGCACCTAGACAAAATCTGGCATCATATTCGGTTTCAGCACGTCGAATAACCAAGGAATCTGATGCGACAGCGTTTTCTTTGCGACCACAGCTCACGAAAAACTCAATCATAGAAGTTGATATTCGTGTTCGATATGATGGCATATAACTTGAGTACACATTGTCGTAGGCCGATGAAACCGCGTGCAATAGCTTCGTCTCGTCGAACTACACGAGTACAATGCGCGAAGTTTGCGTGTGAACAATTTGTCTTCGAGAAAAAGTCGATTATACATTAGCGTTTTTACGACATCGTGGGAATCACTTTTTTTTGGCTGCACCTAGACAAAATCTGGCATCATATTCGGTTTCAGCACGTCGAATAACCAAGGAAACTGATGCGACATCGTTTTCTTTGCGCCCACAGCTCACGAAAAACTCAATCATAGAAGTTGATATTCGTGTTCGATATGATGGCATATAACTTGAGTACACATTGTCGTAGGACGATGAAACCGTGTGCAATAGCTTCGTCTCGTCGAACTACACGAGTGCAATGCGCGAAGTTTGCGTGTGAACAATTTGTCTTCGAGAAAAAGTCGATTATACATATGCGTTTTTACGACATCGTGGGAATCACTTTTTTTTGGCTGCACCTAGACAAAATCTGGCATCATATTCGGTCTCAGCACGTCGAATAACCAAGGAAACTGATGCGACATCGTTTTCTTTGCGACCACAGCTCACGAAAAACTCAATCATAGAAGTTGATATTCGTGTTCGATATGATGGCATGTAACTTGAGTACACATTGTCGTAGGGCGATGAAACCGCGTGCAATAGCTTCGTCTCGTCGAACTACACGAGTGCAATGCGAGAAGTTTGCGTGTGAACAATTTGTCTTCGAGAAAAAGTCGATTATACATTAGCGTTTTTACGACATCGTGGGAATCACTTTTTTTTGGCTGCACCTAGACAAAATCTGGCATCATATTCGGTTTCAGCATGTCTAATAACCAAGGAAACTGATGCGACATCGTTTTCATTGCGACCACAGCTCACGAAAAACTCAATCATAGAAGTTGATATTCGTGTTCGATATGATGGCATATAACTTGAGTACACAATGTCGTAGGGCGATGAAACCGCGTGCAATAGCTTCGTCTCGTCGAACTACACGAGTGCAATGCGCGAAGTTTGCGTGTGAACAATTTGTCTTCGAGAAAAAGTCGATTATACATATGCGTTTTTACGACATCGTGGGAATCACTTTTTTTTGGCTGCACCTAGACAAAATCTGGCATCATATTCGGTTTCAGCACGTCGAATAACCAAGGAAACTGATGCGACATCGTTTTCTTTGCGACCACAGCTCACGAAAAACTCAATCATAGAAGTTGATATTCGTGTTCGATATGATGGCATATAACTTGAGTACACATTGTCGTAGGCCGATGAAACCGCGTGCAATAGCTTCGTCTCGTCGAACTACACGAGTGCAATGCGAGAAGTTTGCGTGTGAACAATTTGTCTTCGAGAAAAAGTCGATTATACATTAGCGTTTTTACGACATCGTGGGAATCACTTTTTTTTGGCTGCACCTAGACAAAATCTGGCATCATATTCGGTTTCAGCACGTCGAATAACCAAGGAAACTGATGCGACATCGTTTTCTTTGCGACCACAGCTCACGAAAAACTCAATCATAGAAGTTGATATTCGTGTTCGATATGATGGCATATAACTTGAGTACACATTGTCGTAGGCCGATGAAACCGCGTGCAATAGCTTCGTCTCGTCGAACTACACGAGTGCAATGCGAGAAGTTTGCGTGTGAACAATTTGTCTTCGAGAAAAAGTCGATTATACATTAGCGTTTTTACGACATCGTGGGAATCACTTTTTTTTGGCTGCACCTAGACAAAATCTGGCATCATATTCGGTTTCAGCACGTCGAATAACCAAGGAAACTGATGCGACATCGTTTTCTTTGCGACCACAGCTCACGAAAAACTCAATCATAGAAGTTGATATTCGTGTTCGATATGATGGCATATAACTTGAGTACACATTGTCGTAGGGCGATGAAACCGCGTGCAATAGCTTCGTCTCGTCGAACTACACGAGTGCAATGCGAGAAGTTTGCGTGTGAACAATTTGTCTTCGAGAAAAAGTCGATTATACATTAGCGTTTTTACGACATCGTGGGAATCACTTTTTTTTGGCTGCACCTAGACAAAATCTGGCAACATATTCGGTTTCAGCACGTCGAATAACCAAGGAAACTGATGCGACAGCGTTTTCTTTGCGACCACAGCTCACGAAAAACTCAATCATAGAAGTTGATATTCGTGTTCGATATGATGGCATATAACTTGAGTACACATTGTCGTAGGCCGATGAAACCGCGTGCAATAGCTTCGTCTCGTCGAACTACACGAGTACAATGCGCGAAGTTTGCGTGTGAACAATTTGTCTTCGAGAAAAAGTCGATTATACATATGCGTTTTTACGACATCGTGGGAATCACTTTTTTTTGGCTGCACCTAGACAAAATCTGGCATCATATTCGGTTTCAGCATGTCTAATAACCAAGGAAACTGATGCGACATCGTTTTCATTGCGACCACAGCTCACGAAAAACTCAATCATAGAAGTTGATATTCGTGTTCGATATAATGGCATATAACTTGAGTACACATTGTCGTAGGCCGATGAAACCGCGTGCAATAGCTTCGTCTCGTCGAACTACACGAGTGCAATGCGAGAAGTTTGCGTGTGAACAATTTGTCTTCGAGAAAAAGTCGATTATACATTAGCGTTTTTACGACATCGTGGGAATCACTTTTTTTTGGCTGCACCTAGACAAAATCTGGCATCATATTCGGTCTCAGCACGTCGAATAACCAAGGAAACTGATGCGACATCGTTTTCTTTGCGACCACAGCTCACGAAAAACTCAATCATAGAAGTTGATATTCGTGTTCGATATGATGGCATATAACTTGAGTACACATTGTCATAGGCCGATGAAACCGCGTGCAATAGCTTCGTCTCGTCGAACTACACGAGTACAATGCGCGAAGTTTGCGTGTGAACAATTTGTCTTCGAGAAAAAGTCGATTATACATATGCGTTTTTACGACATCGTGGGAATCACTTTTTTTTGGCTGCACCTAGACAAAATCTGGCATCATATTCGGTTTCAGCACGTCGAATAACCAAGGAAACTGATGCGACATCGTTTTCTTTGCGACCACAGCTCACGAAAAACTCAATCATAGAAGTTGATATTCGTGTTCGATATGATGGCATATAACTTGAGTACACATTGTCGTAGGCCGATGAAACCGCGTGCAATAGCTTCGTCTCGTCGAACTACACGAGTGCAATGCGAGAAGTTTGCGTGTGAACAATTTGTCTTCGAGAAAAAGTCGATTATACATTAGCGTTTTTACGACATCGTGGGAATCACTTTTTTTTGGCTGCACCTAGACAAAATCTGGCATCATATTCGGTCTCAGCACGTCGAATAACCAAGGAAACTGATGCGACATCGTTTTCTTTGCGACCACAGCTCACGAAAAACTCAATCATAGAAGTTGATATTCGTGTTCGATATGATGGCATATAACTTGAGTACACATTGTCGTAGGGCGATGAAACCGCGTGCAATAGCTTCGTCTCGTCGAACTACACGAGTGCAATGCGAGAAGTTTGCGTGTGAACAATTTGTCTTCGAGAAAAAGTCGATTATACATTAGCGTTTTTACGACATCGTGGGAATCACTTTTTTTTGGCTGCACCTAGACAAAATCTGGCATCATATTCGGTTTCAGCATGTCTAATAACCAAGGAAACTGATGCGACATCGTTTTCTTTGCGACCACAGCTCACGAAAAACTCAATCATAGAAGTTGATATTCGTGTTCGATATGATGGCATATAACTTGAGTACACAATGTCGTAGGGCAATGAAACCGCGTGCAATAGCTTCGTCTCGTCGAACTACACGAGTGCAATGCGCGAAGTTTGCGTGTGAACAATTTGTCTTCGAGAAAAAGTCGATTATACATATGCGTTTTTACGACATCGTGGGAATCACTTTTTTTTGGCTGCACCTAGACAAAATCTGGCATCATATTCGGTTTCAGCACGTCGAATAACCAAGGAAACTGATGCGACATCGTTTTCTTTGCGACCACAGCTCACGAAAAACTCAATCATAGAAGTTGATATTCGTGTTCGATATGATGGCATATAACTTGAGTACACATTGTCGTAGGCCGATGAAACCGCGTGCAATAGCTTCGTCTCGTCGAACTACACGAGTGCAATGCGAGAAGTTTGCGTGTGAACAATTTGTCTTCGAGAAAAAGTCGATTATACATTAGCGTTTTTACGACATCGTGGGAATCACTTTTTTTTGGCTGCACCTAGACAAAATCTGGCATCATATTCGGTCTCAGCACGTCGAATAACCAAGGAAACTGATGCGACATCGTTTTCTTTGCGACCACAGCTCACGAAAAACTCAATCATAGAAGTTGATATTCGTGTTCGATATGATGGCATATAACTTGAGTACACATTGTCGTAGGCCGATGAAACCGCGTGCAATAGCTTCGTCTCGTCGAACTACACGAGTGCAATGCGAGAAGTTTGCGTGTGAACAATTTGTCTTCGAGAAAAAGTCGATTATACATTAGCGTTTTTACGACATCGTGGGAATCACTTTTTTTTGGCTGCACCTAGACAAAATCTGGGATCATATTCGGTCTCAGCACGTCGAATAACCAAGGAAACTGATGCGACATCGTTTTCTTTGCGACCACAGCTCACGAAAAACTCAATCATAGAAGTTGATATTCGTGTTCGATATGATGGCATATAACTTGAGTACACATTGTCGTAGGGCGATGAAACCGCGTGCAATAGCTTCGTCTCGTCGAACTACACGAGTGCAATGCGAGAAGTTTGCGTGTGAACAATTTGTCTTCGAGAAAAAGTCGATTATACATTAGCGTTTTTACGACATCGTGGGAATCACTTTTTTTTGGCTGCACCTAGACAAAATCTGGCATCATATTCGGTTTCAGCATGTCTAATAACCAAGGAAACTGATGCGACATCGTTTTCTTTGCGACCACAGCTCACGAAAAACTCAATCATAGAAGTTGATATTCGTGTTCGTTATGATGGCATATAACTTGAGTACACAATGTCGTAGGGCAATGAAAACGCGTGCAATAGCTTCGTCTCGTCGAACTACACGAGTGCAATGCGCGAAGTTTGCGTGTGAACAATTTGTCTTCGAGAAAAAGTCGATTATACATATGCGTTTTTACGACATCGTGGGAATCACTTTTTTTTGGCTGCACCTAGACAAAATCTGGCATCATATTCGGTTTCAGCACGTCGAATAACCAAGGAAACTGATGCGACATCGTTTTCTTTGCGACCACAGCTCACGAAAAACTCAATCATAGAAGTTGATATTCGTGTTCGATATGATGGCATATAACTTGAGTACACATTGTCGTAGGCCGATGAAACCGCGTGCAATAGCTTCGTCTCGTCGAACTACACGAGTGCAATGCGAGAAGTTTGCGTGTGAACAATTTGTCTTCGAGAAAAAGTCGATTATACATTAGCGTTTTTACGACATCGTGGGAATCACTTTTTTTTGGCCGCACCTAGACAAAATCTGGCATCATATTCGGTCTCAGCACGTCGAATAACCAAGGAAACTGATGCGACATCGTTTTCTTTGCGACCACAGCTCACGAAAAACTCAATCATAGAAGTTGATATTCGTGTTCGATATGATGGCATATAACTTGAGTACACATTGTCGTAGGCCGATGAAACCGCGTGCAATAGCTTCGTCTCGTCGAACTACACGAGTACAATGCGCGAAGTTTGCGTGTGAACAATTTGTCTTCGAGAAAAAGTCGATTATACATTAGCGTTTTTACGACATCGTGGGAATCACTTTTTTTTGGCTGCACCTAGACAAAATCTGGCATCATATTCGGTTTCAGCACGTCGAATAACCAAGGAAACTGATGCGACATCGTTTTCTTTGCGACCACAGCTCACGAAAAACTCAATCATAGAAGTTGATATTCGTGTTCGATATGATGGCATATAACTTGAGTACACATTGTCGTAGGACGATGAAACCGTGTGCAATAGCTTCGTCTCGTCGAACTACACGAGTGCAATGCGCGAAGTTTGCGTGTGAACAATTTGTCTTCGAGAAAAAGTCGATTATACATATGCGTTTTTACGACATCGTGGGAATCACTTTTTTTTGGCTGCACCTAGACAAAATCTGGCATCATATTCGGTTTCAGCACGTCGAATAACCAAGGAAACTGATGCGACATCGTTTTCTTTGCGACCACAGCTCACGAAAAACTCAATCATAGAAGTTGATATTCGTGTTCGATATGATGGCATATAACTTGAGTACACAATGTCGTAGGGCGATGAAACCGCGTGCAATAGCTTCGTCTCGTCGAACTACACGAGTGCAATGCGCGAAGTTTGCGTGTGAACAATTTGTCTTCGAGAAAAAGTCGATTATACATATGCGTTTTTACGACATCGTGGGAATCACTTTTTTTTGGCTGCACCTAGACAAAATCTGGCATCATATTCGGTTTCAGCACGTCGAATAACCAAGGAAACTGATGCGACATCGTTTTCTTTGCGACCACAGCTCACGAAAAACTCAATCATAGAAGTTGATATTCGTGTTCGATATGATGGCATATAACTTGAGTACACATTGTCGTAGGCCGATGAAACCGCGTGCAATAGCTTCGTCTCGTCGAACTACACGAGTGCAATGCGAGAAGTTTGCGTGTGAACAATTTGTCTTCGAGAAAAAGTCGATTATACATTAGCGTTTTTACGACATCGTGGGAATCACTTTTTTTTGGCTGCACCTAGACAAAATCTGGCATCATATTCGGTCTCAGCACGTCGAATAACCAAGGAAACTGATGCGACATCGTTTTCTTTGCGACCACAGCTCACGAAAAACTCAATCATAGAAGTTGATATTCGTGTTCGATATGATGGCATATAACTTGAGTACACATTGTCGTAGGCCGATGAAACCGCGTGCAATAGCTTCGTCTCGTCGAACTACACGAGTACAATGCGCGAAGTTTGCGTGTGAACAATTTGTCTTCGAGAAAAAGTCGATTATACATTAGCCTTTTTACGACATCGTGGGAATCACTTTTTTTTGGCTGCACCTAGACAAAATCTGGCATCATATTCGGTTTCAGCACGTCGAATAACCAAGGAAACTGATGCGACATCGTTTTCTTTGCGACCACAGCTCACGAAAAACTCAATCATAGAAGTTGATATTCGTGTTCGATATGATGGCATATAACTTGAGTACACATTGTCGTAGGACGATGAAACCGTGTGCAATAGCTTCGTCTCGTCGAACTACACGAGTGCAATGCGCGAAGTTTGCGTGTGAACAATTTGTCTTCGAGAAAAAGTCGATTATACATATGCGTTTTTACGACATCGTGGGAATCACTTTTTTTTGGCTGCACCTAGACAAAATCTGGCATCATATTCGGTTTCAGCACGTCGAATAACCAAGGAAACTGATGCGACATCGTTTTCTTTGCGACCACAGCTCACGAAAAACTCAATCATAGAAGTTGATATTCGTGTTCGATATGATGGCATATAACTTGAGTACACAATGTCGTAGGGCGATGAAACCGCGTGCAATAGCTTCGTCTCGTCGAACTACACGAGTGCAATGCGCGAAGTTTGCGTGTGAACAATTTGTCTTCGAGAAAAAGTCGATTATACATATGCGTTTTTACGACATCGTGGGAATCACTTTTTTTTGGCTGCACCTAGACAAAATCTGGCATCATATTCGGTTTCAGCACGTCGAATAACCAAGGAAACTGATGCGACATCGTTTTCTTTGCGACCACAGCTCACGAAAAACTCAATCATAGAAGTTGATATTCGTGTTCGATATGATGGCATATAACTTGAGTACACATTGTCGTAGGCCGATGAAACCGCGTGCAATAGCTTCGTCTCGTCGAACTACACGAGTGCAATGCGAGAAGTTTGCGTGTGAACAATTTGTCTTCGAGAAAAAGTCGATTATACATTAGCGTTTTTACGACATCGTGGGAATCACTTTTTTTTGGCTGCACCTAGACAAAATCTGGCATCATATTCGGTCTCAGCACGTCGAATAACCAAGGAAACTGATGCGACATCGTTTTCTTTGCGACCACAGCTCACGAAAAACTCAATCATAGAAGTTGATATTCGTGTTCGATATGATGGCATATAACTTGAGTACACATTGTCGTAGGCCGATGAAACCGCGTGCAATAGCTTCGTCTCGTCGAACTACACGAGTACAATGCGCGAAGTTTGCGTGTGAACAATTTGTCTTCGAGAAAAAGTCGATTATACATTAGCGTTTTTACGACATCGTGGGAATCACTTTTTTTTGGCTGCACCTAGACAAAATCTGGCATCATATTCGGTTTCAGCACGTCGAATAACCAAGGAAACTGATGCGACATCGTTTTCTTTGCGACCACAGCTCACGAAAAACTCAATCATAGAAGTTGATATTCGTGTTCGATATGATGGCATATAACTTGAGTACACATTGTCGTAGGCCGATGAAACCGCGTGCAATAGCTTCGTCTCGTCGAACTACACGAGTGCAATGCGAGAAGTTTGCGTGTGAACAATTTGTCTTCGAGAAAAAGTCGATTATACATTAGCGTTTTTACGACATCGTGGGAATCACTTTTTTTTGGCTGCACCTAGACAAAATCTGGCATCATATTCGGTCTCAGCACGTCGAATAACCAAGGAAACTGATGCGACATCGTTTTCTTTGCGACCACAGCTCACGAAAAACTCAATCATAGAAGTTGATATTCGTGTTCGATATGATGGCATATAACTTGAGTACACATTGTCGTAGGCCGATGAAACCGCGTGCAATAGCTTCGTCTCGTCGAACTACACGAGTACAATGCGCGAAGTTTGCGTGTGAACAATTTGTCTTCGAGAAAAAGTCGATTATACATTAGCGTTTTTACGACATCGTGGGAATCACTTTTTTTTGGCTGCACCTAGACAAAATCTGGCATCATATTCGGTTTCAGCACGTCGAATAACCAAGGAAACTGATGCGACATCGTTTTCTTTGCGACCACAGCTCACGAAAAACTCAATCATAGAAGTTGATATTCGTGTTCGATATGATGGCATATAACTTGAGTACACATTGTCGTAGGACGATGAAACCGTGTGCAATAGCTTCGTCTCGTCGAACTACACGAGTGCAATGCGCGAAGTTTGCGTGTGAACAATTTGTCTTCGAGAAAAAGTCGATTATACATATGCGTTTTTACGACATCGTGGGAATCACTTTTTTTTGGCTGCACCTAGACAAAATCTGGCATCATATTCGGTTTCAGCACGTCGAATAACCAAGGAAACTGATGCGACATCGTTTTCTTTGCGACCACAGCTCACGAAAAACTCAATCATAGAAGTTGATATTCGTGTTCGATATGATGGCATATAACTTGAGTACACAATGTCGTAGGGCGATGAAACCGCGTGCAATAGCTTCGTCTCGTCGAACTACACGAGTGCAATGCGCGAAGTTTGCGTGTGAACAATTTGTCTTCGAGAAAAAGTCGATTATACATATGCGTTTTTACGACATCGTGGGAATCACTTTTTTTTGGCTGCACCTAGACAAAATCTGGCATCATATTCGGTTTCAGCACGTCGAATAACCAAGGAAACTGATGCGACATCGTTTTCTTTGCGACCACAGCTCACGAAAAACTCAATCATAGAAGTTGATATTCGTGTTCGATATGATGGCATATAACTTGAGTACACATTGTCGTAGGCCGATGAAACCGCGTGCAATAGCTTCGTCTCGTCGAACTACACGAGTGCAATGCGAGAAGTTTGCGTGTGAACAATTTGTCTTCGAGAAAAAGTCGATTATACATTAGCGTTTTTACGACATCGTGGGAATCACTTTTTTTTGGCTGCACCTAGACAAAATCTGGCATCATATTCGGTCTCAGCACGTCGAATAACCAAGGAAACTGATGCGACATCGTTTTCTTTGCGACCACAGCTCACGAAAAACTCAATCATAGAAGTTGATATTCGTGTTCGATATGATGGCATATAACTTGAGTACACATTGTCGTAGGCCGATGAAACCGCGTGCAATAGCTTCGTCTCGTCGAACTACACGAGTACAATGCGCGAAGTTTGCGTGTGAACAATTTGTCTTCGAGAAAAAGTCGATTATACATTAGCCTTTTTACGACATCGTGGGAATCACTTTTTTTTGGCTGCACCTAGACAAAATCTGGCATCATATTCGGTTTCAGCACGTCGAATAACCAAGGAAACTGATGCGACATCGTTTTCTTTGCGACCACAGCTCACGAAAAACTCAATCATAGAAGTTGATATTCGTGTTCGATATGATGGCATATAACTTGAGTACACATTGTCGTAGGACGATGAAACCGTGTGCAATAGCTTCGTCTCGTCGAACTACACGAGTGCAATGCGCGAAGTTTGCGTGTGAACAATTTGTCTTCGAGAAAAAGTCGATTATACATATGCGTTTTTACGACATCGTGGGAATCACTTTTTTTTGGCTGCACCT
Organism: Diachasmimorpha longicaudata; assembly: GCF_034640455.1. NCBI lineage: Eukaryota > Metazoa > Arthropoda > Insecta > Hymenoptera > Braconidae > Diachasmimorpha > Diachasmimorpha longicaudata. Next base: position 1,906,235 of record NC_087239.1, on the reverse strand, counting down.
AGACAAAATCTGGCATCATATTCGGTTTCAGCACGTCGAATAACCAAGGAAACTGATGCGACATCGTTTTCTTTGCGACCACAGCTCACGAAAAACTCAATCATAGAAGTTGATATTCGTGTTCGATATGATGGCATATAACTTGAGTACACAATGTCGTAGGGCGATGAAACCGCGTGCAATAGCTTCGTCTCGTCGAACTACACGAGTGCAATGCGCGAAGTTTGCGTGTGAACAATTTGTCTTCGAGAAAAAGTCGATTATACATATGCGTTTTTACGACATCGTGGGAATCACTTTTTTTTGGCTGCACCTAGACAAAATCTGGCATCATATTCGGTTTCAGCACGTCGAATAACCAAGGAAACTGATGCGACATCGTTTTCTTTGCGACCACAGCTCACGAAAAACTCAATCATAGAAGTTGATATTCGTGTTCGATATGATGGCATATAACTTGAGTACACATTGTCGTAGGCCGATGAAACCGCGTGCAATAGCTTCGTCTCGTCGAACTACACGAGTGCAATGCGAGAAGTTTGCGTGTGAACAATTTGTCTTCGAGAAAAAGTCGATTATACATTAGCGTTTTTACGACATCGTGGGAATCACTTTTTTTTGGCTGCACCTAGACAAAATCTGGCATCATATTCGGTCTCAGCACGTCGAATAACCAAGGAAACTGATGCGACATCGTTTTCTTTGCGACCACAGCTCACGAAAAACTCAATCATAGAAGTTGATATTCGTGTTCGATATGATGGCATATAACTTGAGTACACATTGTCGTAGGCCGATGAAACCGCGTGCAATAGCTTCGTCTCGTCGAACTACACGAGTACAATGCGCGAAGTTTGCGTGTGAACAATTTGTCTTCGAGAAAAAGTCGATTATACATTAGCGTTTTTACGACATCGTGGGAATCACTTTTTTTTGGCTGCACCTAGACAAAATCTGGCATCATATTCGGTTTCAGCACGTCGAATAACCAAGGAAACTGATGCGACATCGTTTTCTTTGCGACCACAGCTCACGAAAAACTCAATCATAGAAGTTGATATTCGTGTTCGATATGATGGCATATAACTTGAGTACACATTGTCGTAGGCCGATGAAACCGCGTGCAATAGCTTCGTCTCGTCGAACTACACGAGTGCAATGCGAGAAGTTTGCGTGTGAACAATTTGTCTTCGAGAAAAAGTCGATTATACATTAGCGTTTTTACGACATCGTGGGAATCACTTTTTTTTGGCTGCACCTAGACAAAATCTGGCATCATATTCGGTCTCAGCACGTCGAATAACCAAGGAAACTGATGCGACATCGTTTTCTTTGCGACCACAGCTCACGAAAAACTCAATCATAGAAGTTGATATTCGTGTTCGATATGATGGCATATAACTTGAGTACACATTGTCGTAGGCCGATGAAACCGCGTGCAATAGCTTCGTCTCGTCGAACTACACGAGTACAATGCGCGAAGTTTGCGTGTGAACAATTTGTCTTCGAGAAAAAGTCGATTATACATTAGCGTTTTTACGACATCGTGGGAATCACTTTTTTTTGGCTGCACCTAGACAAAATCTGGCATCATATTCGGTTTCAGCACGTCGAATAACCAAGGAAACTGATGCGACATCGTTTTCTTTGCGACCACAGCTCACGAAAAACTCAATCATAGAAGTTGATATTCGTGTTCGATATGATGGCATATAACTTGAGTACACATTGTCGTAGGCCGATGAAACCGCGTGCAATAGCTTCGTCTCGTCGAACTACACGAGTACAATGCGCGAAGTTTGCGTGTGAACAATTTGTCTTCGAGAAAAAGTCGATTATACATTAGCGTTTTTACGACATCGTGGGAATCACTTTTTTTTGGCTGCACCTAGACAAAATCTGGCATCATATTCGGTTTCAGCACGTCGAATAACCAAGGAAACTGATGCGACATCGTTTTCTTTGCGACCACAGCTCACGAAAAACTCAATCATAGAAGTTGATATTCGTGTTCGATATGATGGCATATAACTTGAGTACACATTGTCGTAGGACGATGAAACCGTGTGCAATAGCTTCGTCTCGTCGAACTACACGAGTGCAATGCGCGAAGTTTGCGTGTGAACAATTTGTCTTCGAGAAAAAGTCGATTATACATATGCGTTTTTACGACATCGTGGGAATCACTTTTTTTTGGCTGCACCTAGACAAAATCTGGCATCATATTCGGTTTCAGCACGTCGAATAACCAAGGAAACTGATGCGACATCGTTTTCTTTGCGACCACAGCTCACGAAAAACTCAATCATAGAAGTTGATATTCGTGTTCGATATGATGGCATATAACTTGAGTACACATTGTCGTAGGCCGATGAAACCGCGTGCAATAGCTTCGTCTCGTCGAACTACACGAGTGCAATGCGAGAAGTTTGCGTGTGAACAATTTGTCTTCGAGAAAAAGTCGATTATACATTAGCGTTTTTACGACATCGTGGGAATCACTTTTTTTTGGCTGCACCTAGACAAAATCTGGCATCATATTCGGTCTCAGCACGTCGAATAACCAAGGAAACTGATGCGACATCGTTTTCTTTGCGACCACAGCTCACGAAAAACTCAATCATAGAAGTTGATATTCGTGTTCGATATGATGGCATATAACTTGAGTACACATTGTCGTAGGGCGATGAAACCGCGTGCAATAGCTTCGTCTCGTCGAACTACACGAGTGCAATGCGAGAAGTTTGCGTGTGAACAATTTGTCTTCGAGAAAAAGTCGATTATACATATGCGTTTTTACGACATCGTGGGAATCACTTTTTTTTGGCTGCACCTAGACAAAATCTGGCATCATATTCGGTTTCAGCACGTCGAATAACCAAGGAAACTGATGCGACATCGTTTTCTTTGCGACCACAGCTCACGAAAAACTCAATCATAGAAGTTGATATTCGTGTTCGATATGATGGCATATAACTTGAGTACACATTGTCGTAGGCCGATGAAACCGCGTGCAATAGCTTCGTCTCGTCGAACTACACGAGTGCAATGCGAGAAGTTTGCGTGTGAACAATTTGTCTTCGAGAAAAAGTCGATTATACATTAGCGTTTTTACGACATCGTGGGAATCACTTTTTTTTGGCTGCACCTAGACAAAATCTGGCATCATATTCGGTTTCAGCACGTCGAATAACCAAGGAAACTGATGCGACATCGTTTTCTTTGCGACCACAGCTCACGAAAAACTCAATCATAGAAGTTGATATTCGTGTTCGATATGATGGCATATAACTTGAGTACACATTGTCGTAGGCCGATGAAACCGCGTGCAATAGCTTCGTCTCGTCGAACTACACGAGTGCAATGCGAGAAGTTTGCGTGTGAACAATTTGTCTTCGAGAAAAAGTCGATTATACATTAGCGTTTTTACGACATCGTGGGAATCACTTTTTTTTGGCTGCACCTAGACAAAATCTGGCATCATATTCGGTTTCAGCACGTCGAATAACCAAGGAAACTGATGCGACATCGTTTTCTTTGCGACCACAGCTCACGAAAAACTCAATCATAGAAGTTGATATTCGTGTTCGATATGATGGCATATAACTTGAGTACACATTGTCGTAGGGCGATGAAACCGCGTGCAATAGCTTCGTCTCGTCGAACTACACGAGTGCAATGCGAGAAGTTTGCGTGTGAACAATTTGTCTTCGAGAAAAAGTCGATTATACATTAGCGTTTTTACGACATCGTGGGAATCACTTTTTTTTGGCTGCACCTAGACAAAATCTGGCACCATATTCGGTCTCAGCACGTCGAATAACCAAGGAAACTGATGCGACATCGTTTTCTTTGCGACCACAGCTCACGAAAAACTCAATCATAGAAGTTGATATTCGTGTTCGATATGATGGCATATAACTTGAGTACACATTGTCATAGGCCGATGAAACCGCGTGCAATAGCTTCGTCTCGTCGAACTACACGAGTACAATGCGCGAAGTTTGCGTGTGAACAATTTGTCTTCGAGAAAAAGTCGATTATACATTAGCGTTTTTACGACATCGTGGGAATCACTTTTTTTTGGCTGCACCTAGACAAAATCTGGCAACATATTCGGTTTCAGCACGTCGAATAACCAAGGAAACTGATGCGACAGCGTTTTCTTTGCGACCACAGCTCACGAAAAACTCAATCATAGAAGTTGATATTCGTGTTCGATATGATGGCATATAACTTGAGTACACATTGTCGTAGGCCGATGAAACCGCGTGCAATAGCTTCGTCTCGTCGAACTACACGAGTGCAATGCGAGAAGTTTGCGTGTGAACAATTTGTCTTCGAGAAAAAGTCGATTATACATTAGCGTTTTTACGACATCGTGGGAATCACTTTTTTTTGGCTGCACCTAGACAAAATCTGGCATCATATTCGGTCTCAGCACGTCGAATAACCAAGGAAACTGATGCGACATCGTTTTCTTTGCGACCACAGCTCACGAAAAACTCAATCATAGAAGTTGATATTCGTGTTCGATATGATGGCATATAACTTGAGTACACATTGTCGTAGGCCGATGAAACCGCGTGCAATAGCTTCGTCTCGTCGAACTACACGAGTACAATGCGCGAAGTTTGCGTGTGAACAATTTGTCTTCGAGAAAAAGTCGATTATACATTAGCGTTTTTACGACATCGTGGGAATCACTTTTTTTTGGCTGCACCTAGACAAAATCTGGCATCATATTCGGTTTCAGCACGTCGAATAACCAAGGAAACTGATGCGACATCGTTTTCTTTGCGACCACAGCTCACGAAAAACTCAATCATAGAAGTTGATATTCGTGTTCGATATGATGGCATATAACTTGAGTACACATTGTCGTAGGACGATGAAACCGTGTGCAATAGCTTCGTCTCGTCGAACTACACGAGTGCAATGCGCGAAGTTTGCGTGTGAACAATTTGTCTTCGAGAAAAAGTCGATTATACATATGCGATTTTACGACATCGTGGGAATCACTTTTTTTTGGCTGCACCTAGACAAAATCTGGCATCATATTCGGTTTCAGCACGTCGAATAACCAAGGAAACTGATGCGACATCGTTTTCTTTGCGACCACAGCTCACGAAAAACTCAATCATAGAAGTTGATATTCGTGTTCGATATGATGGCATATAACTTGAGTACACATTGTCGTAGGCCGATGAAGCCGCGTGCAATAGCTTCGTCTCGTCGAACTACACGAGTGCAATGCGAGAAGTTTGCGTGTGAACAATTTGTCTTCGAGAAAAAGTCGATTATACATTAGCGTTTTTACGACATCGTGGGAATCACTTTTTTTTGGCTGCACCTAGACAAAATCTGGCATCATATTCGGTCTCAGCACGTCGAATAACCAAGGAAACTGATGCGACATCGTTTTCTTTGCGACCACAGCTCACGAAAAACTCAATCATAGAAGTTGATATTCGTGTTCGATATGATGGCATATAACTTGAGTACACATTGTCGTAGGGCGATGAAACCGCGTGCAATAGCTTCGTCTCGTCGAACTACACGAGTGCAATGCGAGAAGTTTGCGTGTGAACAATTTGTCTTCGAGAAAAAGTCGATTATACATATGCGTTTTTACGACATCGTGGGAATCACTTTTTTTTGGCTGCACCTAGACAAAATCTGGCATCATATTCGGTTTCAGCACGTCGAATAACCAAGGAAACTGATGCGACATCGTTTTCTTTGCGACCACAGCTCACGAAAAACTCAATCATAGAAGTTGATATTCGTGTTCGATATGATGGCATATAACTTGAGTACACATTGTCGTAGGCCGATGAAACCGCGTGCAATAGCTTCGTCTCGTCGAACTACACGAGTGCAATGCGAGAAGTTTGCGTGTGAACAATTTGTCTTCGAGAAAAAGTCGATTATACATTAGCGTTTTTACGACATCGTGGGAATCACTTTTTTTTGGCTGCACCTAGACAAAATCTGGCATCATATTCGGTTTCAGCACGTCGAATAACCAAGGAAACTGATGCGACATCGTTTTCTTTGCGACCACAGCTCACGAAAAACTCAATCATAGAAGTTGATATTCGTGTTCGATATGATGGCATATAACTTGAGTACACATTGTCGTAGGCCGATGAAACCGCGTGCAATAGCTTCGTCTCGTCGAACTACACGAGTGCAATGCGAGAAGTTTGCGTGTGAACAATTTGTCTTCGAGAAAAAGTCGATTATACATTAGCGTTTTTACGACATCGTGGGAATCACTTTTTTTTGGCTGCACCTAGACAAAATCTGGCATCATATTCGGTTTCAGCACGTCGAATAACCAAGGAAACTGATGCGACATCGTTTTCTTTGCGACCACAGCTCACGAAAAACTCAATCATAGAAGTTGATATTCGTGTTCGATATGATGGCATATAACTTGAGTACACATTGTCGTAGGGCGATGAAACCGCGTGCAATAGCTTCGTCTCGTCGAACTACACGAGTGCAATGCGAGAAGTTTGCGTGTGAACAATTTGTCTTCGAGAAAAAGTCGATTATACATTAGCGTTTTTACGACATCGTGGGAATCACTTTTTTTTGGCTGCACCTAGACAAAATCTGGCATCATATTCGGTCTCAGCACGTCGAATAACCAAGGAAACTGATGCGACATCGTTTTCTTTGCGACCACAGCTCACGAAAAACTCAATCATAGAAGTTGATATTCGTGTTCGATATGATGGCATATAACTTGAGTACACATTGTCATAGGCCGATGAAACCGCGTGCAATAGCTTCGTCTCGTCGAACTACACGAGTACAATGCGCGAAGTTTGCGTGTGAACAATTTGTCTTCGAGAAAAAGTCGATTATACATTAGCGTTTTTACGACATCGTGGGAATCACTTTTTTTTGGCTGCACCTAGACAAAATCTGGCAACATATTCGGTTTCAGCACGTCGAATAACCAAGGAAACTGATGCGACAGCGTTTTCTTTGCGACCACAGCTCACGAAAAACTCAATCATAGAAGTTGATATTCGTGTTCGATATGATGGCATATAACTTGAGTACACATTGTCGTAGGCCGATGAAACCGCGTGCAATAGCTTCGTCTCGTCGAACTACACGAGTACAATGCGCGAAGTTTGCGTGTGAACAATTTGTCTTCGAGAAAAAGTCGATTATTCATATGCGTTTTTACGACATCGTGGGAATCACTTTTTTTTGGCTGCACCTAGACAAAATCTGGCATCATATTCGGTTTCAGCATGTCTAATAACGAAGGAAACTGATGCGACATCGTTTTCATTGCGACCACAGCTCACGAAAAACTCAATCATAGAAGTTGATATTCGTGTTCGATATGATGGCATATAACTTGAGTACACATTGTCGTAGGCCGATGAAACCGCGTGCAATAGCTTCGTCTCGTCGAACTACACGAGTGCAATGCGAGAAGTTTGCGTGTGAACAATTTGTCTTCGAGAAAAAGTCGATTATACATTAGCGTTTTTACGACATCGTGGGAATCACTTTTTTTTGGCTGCACCTAGACAAAATCTGGCATCATATTCGGTTTCAGCACGTCGAATAACCAAGGAAACTGATGCGACATCGTTTTCTTTGCGACCACAGCTCACGAAAAACTCAATCATAGAAGTTGATATTCGTGTTCGATATGATGGCATATAACTTGAGTACACATTGTCGTAGGCCGATGAAACCGCGTGCAATAGCTTCGTCTCGTCGAACTACACGAGTGCAATGCGAGAAGTTTGCGTGTGAACAATTTGTCTTCGAGAAAAAGTCGATTATACATTAGCGTTTTTACGACATCGTGGGAATCACTTTTTTTTGGCTGCACCTAGACATAATCTGGCATCATATTCGGTTTCAGCACGTCGAATAACCAAGGAAACTGATGCGACATCGTTTTCTTTGCGACCACAGCTCACGAAAAACTCAATCATAGAAGTTGATATTCGTGTTCGATATGATGGCATATAACTTGAGTACACATTGTCGTAGGGCGATGAAACCGCGTGCAATAGCTTCGTCTCGTCGAACTACACGAGTGCAATGCGAGAAGTTTGCGTGTGAACAATTTGTCTTCGAGAAAAAGTCGATTATACATTAGCGTTTTTACGACATCGTGGGAATCACTTTTTTTTGGCTGCACCTAGACAAAATCTGGCATCATATTCGGTCTCAGCACGTCGAATAACCAAGGAAACTGATGCGACATCGTTTTCTTTGCGACCACAGCTCACGAAAAACTCAATCATAGAAGTTGATATTCGTGTTCGATATGATGGCATATAACTTGAGTACACATTGTCATAGGCCGATGAAACCGCGTGCAATAGCTTCGTCTCGTCGAACTACACGAGTACAATGCGCGAAGTTTGCGTGTGAACAATTTGTCTTCGAGAAAAAGTCGATTATACATTAGCGTTTTTACGACATCGTGGGAATCACTTTTTTTTGGCTGCACCTAGACAAAATCTGGCAACATATTCGGTTTCAGCACGTCGAATAACCAAGGAAACTGATGCGACAGCGTTTTCTTTGCGACCACAGCTCACGAAAAACTCAATCATAGAAGTTGATATTCGTGTTCGATATGATGGCATATAACTTGAGTACACATTGTCGTAGGCCGATGAAACCGCGTGCAATAGCTTCGTCTCGTCGAACTACACGAGTACAATGCGCGAAGTTTGCGTGTGAACAATTTGTCTTCGAGAAAAAGTCGATTATACATATGCGTTTTTACGACATCGTGGGAATCACTTTTTTTTGGCTGCACCTAGACAAAATCTGGCATCATATTCGGTTTCAGCATGTCTAATAACCAAGGAAACTGATGCGACATCGTTTTCATTGCGACCACAGCTCACGAAAAACTCAATCATAGAAGTTGATATTCGTGTTCGATATGATGGCATATAACTTGAGTACACAATGTCGTAGGGCGATGAAACCGCGTGCAATAGCTTCGTCTCGTCGAACTACACGAGTGCAATGCGCGAAGTTTGCGTGTGAACAATTTGTCTTCGAGAAAAAGTCGATTATACATATGCGTTTTTACGACATCGTGGGAATCACTTTTTTTTGGCTGCACCTAGACAAAATCTGGCATCATATTCGGTTTCAGCACGTCGAATAACCAAGGAAACTGATGCGACATCGTTTTCTTTGCGACCACAGCTCACGAAAAACTCAATCATAGAAGTTGATATTCGTGTTCGATATAATGGCATATAACTTGAGTACACATTGTCGTAGGCCGATGAAACCGCGTGCAATAGCTTCGTCTCGTCGAACTACACGAGTGCAATGCGAGAAGTTTGCGTGTGAACAATTTGTCTTCGAGAAAAAGTCGATTATACATTAGCGTTTTTACGACATCGTGGGAATCACTTTTTTTTGGCTGCACCTAGACAAAATCTGGCATCATATTCGGTCTCAGCACGTCGAATAACCAAGGAAACTGATGCGACATCGTTTTCTTTGCGACCACAGCTCACGAAAAACTCAATCATAGAAGTTGATATTCGTGTTCGATATGATGGCATATAACTTGAGTACACATTGTCGTAGGGCGATGAAACCGCGTGCAATAGCTTCGTCTCGTCGAACTACACGAGTGCAATGCGAGAAGTTTGCGTGTGAACAATTTGTCTTCGAGAAAAAGTCGATTATACATTAGCGTTTTTACGACATCGTGGGAATCACTTTTTTTTGGCTGCACCTAGACAAAATCTGGCATCATATTCGGTTTCAGCACGTCGAATAACCAAGGAAACTGATGCGACATCGTTTTCTTTGCGACCACAGCTCACGAAAAACTCAATCATAGAAGTTGATATTCGTGTTCGATATGATGGCATATAACTTGAGTACACATTGTCGTAGGCCGATGAAACCGCGTGCAATAGTTTGTCTCGTCGAACTACACGAGTGCAATGCGAGAAGTTTGCGTGTGAACAATTTGTCTTCGAGAAAAAGTCGATTATACATTAGCGTTTTTACGACATCGTGGGAATCACTTTTTTTTGGCTGCACCTAGACAAAATCTGGCATCATATTCGGTTTCAGCACGTCGAATAACCAAGGAAACTGATGCGACATCGTTTTCTTTGCGACCACAGCTCACGAAAAACTCAATCATAGAAGTTGATATTCGTGTTCGATATGATGGCATATAACTTGAGTACACATTGTCATAGGCCGATGAAACCGCGTGCAATAGCTTCGTCTCGTCGAACTACACGAGTACAATGCGCGAAGTTTGCGTGTGAACAATTTGTCTTCGAGAAAAAGTCGATTATACATTAGCGTTTTTACGACATCGTGGGAATCACTTTTTTTTGGCTGCACCTAGACAAAATCTGGCATCATATTCGGTTTCAGCACGTCGAATAACCAAGGAAACTGATGCGACAGCGTTTTCTTTGCGACCACAGCTCACGAAAAACTCAATCATAGAAGTTGATATTCGTGTTCGATATGATGGCATATAACTTGAGTACACATTGTCGTAGGCCGATGAAACCGCGTGCAATAGCTTCGTCTCGTCGAACTACACGAGTACAATGCGCGAAGTTTGCGTGTGAACAATTTGTCTTCGAGAAAAAGTCGATTATACATTAGCGTTTTTACGACATCGTGGGAATCACTTTTTTTTGGCTGCACCTAGACAAAATCTGGCATCATATTCGGTTTCAGCACGTCGAATAACCAAGGAAACTGATGCGACATCGTTTTCTTTGCGACCACAGCTCACGAAAAACTCAATCATAGAAGTTGATATTCGTGTTCGATATGATGGCATATAACTTGAGTACACATTGTCGTAGGACGATGAAACCGTGTGCAATAGCTTCGTCTCGTCGAACTACACGAGTGCAATGCGCGAAGTTTGCGTGTGAACAATTTGTCTTCGAGAAAAAGTCGATTATACATATGCGTTTTTACGACATCGTGGGAATCACTTTTTTTTGGCTGCACCTAGACAAAATCTGGCATCATATTCGGTTTCAGCACGTCGAATAACCAAGGAAACTGATGCGACATCGTTTTCTTTGCGACCACAGCTCACGAAAAACTCAATCATAGAAGTTGATATTCGTGTTCGATATGATGGCATATAACTTGAGTACACATTGTCGTAGGCCGATGAAACCGCGTGCAATAGCTTCGTCTCGTCGAACTACACGAGTGCAATGCGAGAAGTTTGCGTGTGAACAATTTGTCTTCGAGAAAAAGTCGATTATACATTAGCGTTTTTACGACATCGTGGGAATCACTTTTTTTTGGCTGCACCTAGACAAAATCTGGCATCATATTCGGTCTCAGCACGTCGAATAACCAAGGAAACTGATGCGACATCGTTTTCTTTGCGACCACAGCTCACGAAAAACTCAATCATAGAAGTTGATATTCGTGTTCGATATGATGGCATATAACTTGAGTACACATTGTCGTAGGGCGATGAAACCGCGTGCAATAGCTTCGTCTCGTCGAACTACACGAGTGCAATGCGAGAAGTTTGCGTGTGAACAATTTGTCTTCGAGAAAAAGTCGATTATACATATGCGTTTTTACGACATCGTGGGAATCACTTTTTTTTGGCTGCACCTAGACAAAATCTGGCATCATATTCGGTTTCAGCACGTCGAATAACCAAGGAAACTGATGCGACATCGTTTTCTTTGCGACCACAGCTCACGAAAAACTCAATCATAGAAGTTGATATTCGTGTTCGATATGATGGCATATAACTTGAGTACACATTGTCGTAGGGCGATGAAACCGCGTGCAATAGCTTCGTCTCGTCGAACTACACGAGTGCAATGCGAGAAGTTTGCGTGTGAACAATTTGTCTTCGAGAAAAAGTCGATTATACATTAGCGTTTTTACGACATCGTGGGAATCACTTTTTTTTGGCTGCACCTAGACAAAATCTGGCATCATATTCGGTCTCAGCACGTCGACTAACCAAGGAAACTGATGCGACATCGTTTTCTTTGCGACCACAGCTCACGAAAAACTCAATCATAGAAGTTGATATTCGTGTTCGATATGATGGCATATAACTTGAGTACACATTGTCGTAGGCCGATGAAACCGCGTGCAATAGCTTCGTCTCGTCGAACTACACGAGTACAATGCGCGAAGTTTGCGTGTGAACAATTTGTCTTCGAGAAAAAGTCGATTATACATTAGCGTTTTTACGACATCGTGGGAATCACTTTTTTTTGGCTGCACCTAGACAAAATCTGGCATCATATTCGGTTTCAGCACGTCGAATAACCAAGGAAACTGATGCGACATCGTTTTCTTTGCGACCACAGCTCACGAAAAACTCAATCATAGAAGTTGATATTCGTGTTCGATATGATGGCATATAACTTGAGTACACATTGTCGTAGGACGATGAAACCGTGTGCAATAGCTTCGTCTCGTCGAACTACACGAGTGCAATGCGCGAAGTTTGCGTGTGAACAATTTGTCTTCGAGAAAAAGTCGATTATACATATGCGTTTTTACGACATCGTGGGAATCACTTTTTTTTGGCTGCACCTAGACAAAATCTGGCATCATATTCGGTTTCAGCACGTCGAATAACCAAGGAAACTGATGCGACATCGTTTTCTTTGCGACCACAGCTCACGAAAAACTCAATCATAGAAGTTGATATTCGTGTTCGATATAATGGCATATAACTTGAGTACACATTGTCGTAGGCCGATGAAACCGCGTGCAATAGCTTCGTCTCGTCGAACTACACGAGTGCAATGCGAGAAGTTTGCGTGTGAACAATTTGTCTTCGAGAAAAAGTCGATTATACATTAGCGTTTTTACGACATCGTGGGAATCACTTTTTTTTGGCTGCACCTAGACAAAATCTGGCATCATATTCGGTCTCAGCACGTCGAATAACCAAGGAAACTGATGCGACATCGTTTTCTTTGCGACCACAGCTCACGAAAAACTCAATCATAGAAGTTGATATTCGTGTTCGATATGATGGCATATAACTTGAGTACACATTGTCGTAGGGCGATGAAACCGCGTGCAATAGCTTCGTCTCGTCGAACTACACGAGTGCAATGCGAGAAGTTTGCGTGTGAACAATTTGTCTTCGAGAAAAAGTCGATTATACATTAGCGTTTTTACGACATCGTGGGAATCACTTTTTTTTGGCTGCACCTAGACAAAATCTGGCATCATATTCGGTTTCAGCACGTCGAATAACCAAGGAAACTGATGCGACATCGTTTTCTTTGCGACCACAGCTCACGAAAAACTCAATCATAGAAGTTGATATTCGTGTTCGATATGATGGCATATAACTTGAGTACACATTGTCGTAGGCCGATGAAACCGCGTGCAATAGTTTGTCTCGTCGAACTACACGAGTGCAATGCGAGAAGTTTGCGTGTGAACAATTTGTCTTCGAGAAAAAGTCGATTATACATTAGCGTTTTTACGACATCGTGGGAATCACTTTTTTTTGGCTGCACCTAGACAAAATCTGGCATCATATTCGGTTTCAGCACGTCGAATAACCAAGGAAACTGATGCGACATCGTTTTCTTTGCGACCACAGCTCACGAAAAACTCAATCATAGAAGTTGATATTCGTGTTCGATATGATGGCATATAACTTGAGTACACATTGTCATAGGCCGATGAAACCGCGTGCAATAGCTTCGTCTCGTCGAACTACACGAGTACAATGCGCGAAGTTTGCGTGTGAACAATTTGTCTTCGAGAAAAAGTCGATTATACATTAGCGTTTTTACGACATCGTGGGAATCACTTTTTTTTGGCTGCACCTAGACAAAATCTGGCATCATATTCGGTTTCAGCACGTCGAATAACCAAGGAAACTGATGCGACAGCGTTTTCTTTGCGACCACAGCTCACGAAAAACTCAATCATAGAAGTTGATATTCGTGTTCGATATGATGGCATATAACTTGAGTACACATTGTCGTAGGCCGATGAAACCGCGTGCAATAGCTTCGTCTCGTCGAACTACACGAGTACAATGCGCGAAGTTTGCGTGTGAACAATTTGTCTTCGAGAAAAAGTCGATTATACATTAGCGTTTTTACGACATCGTGGGAATCACTTTTTTTTGGCTGCACCTAGACAAAATCTGGCATCATATTCGGTTTCAGCACGTCGAATAACCAAGGAAACTGATGCGACATCGTTTTCTTTGCGACCACAGCTCACGAAAAACTCAATCATAGAAGTTGATATTCGTGTTCGATATGATGGCATATAACTTGAGTACACATTGTCGTAGGACGATGAAACCGTGTGCAATAGCTTCGTCTCGTCGAACTACACGAGTGCAATGCGCGAAGTTTGCGTGTGAACAATTTGTCTTCGAGAAAAAGTCGATTATACATATGCGTTTTTACGACATCGTGGGAATCACTTTTTTTTGGCTGCACCTAGACAAAATCTGGCATCATATTCGGTTTCAGCACGTCGAATAACCAAGGAAACTGATGCGACATCGTTTTCTTTGCGACCACAGCTCACGAAAAACTCAATCATAGAAGTTGATATTCGTGTTCGATATGATGGCATATAACTTGAGTACACATTGTCGTAGGCCGATGAAACCGCGTGCAATAGCTTCGTCTCGTCGAACTACACGAGTGCAATGCGAGAAGTTTGCGTGTGAACAATTTGTCTTCGAGAAAAAGTCGATTATACATTAGCGTTTTTACGACATCGTGGGAATCACTTTTTTTTGGCTGCACCTAGACAAAATCTGGCATCATATTCGGTCTCAGCACGTCGAATAACCAAGGAAACTGATGCGACATCGTTTTCTTTGCGACCACAGCTCACGAAAAACTCAATCATAGAAGTTGATATTCGTGTTCGATATGATGGCATATAACTTGAGTACACATTGTCGTAGGCCGATGAAACCGCGTGCAATAGCTTCGTCTCGTCGAACTACACGAGTACAATGCGCGAAGTTTGCGTGTGAACAATTTGTCTTCGAGAAAAAGTCGATTATACATTAGCGTTTTTACGACATCGTGGGAATCACTTTTTTTTGGCTGCACCTAGACAAAATCTGGCATCATATTCGGTTTCAGCACGTCGAATAACCAAGGAAACTGATGCGACATCGTTTTCTTTGCGACCACAGCTCACGAAAAACTCAATCATAGAAGTTGATATTCGTGTTCGATATAATGGCATATAACTTGAGTACACATTGTCGTAGGCCGATGAAACCGCGTGCAATAGCTTCGTCTCGTCGAACTACACGAGTGCAATGCGAGAAGTTTGCGTGTGAACAATTTGTCTTCGAGAAAAAGTCGATTATACATTAGCGTTTTTACGACATCGTGGGAATCACTTTTTTTTGGCTGCACCTAGACAAAATCTGGCATCATATTCGGTCTCAGCACGTCGAATAACCAAGGAAACTGATGCGACATCGTTTTCTTTGCGACCACAGCTCACGAAAAACTCAATCATAGAAGTTGATATTCGTGTTCGATATGATGGCATATAACTTGAGTACACATTGTCGTAGGGCGATGAAACCGCGTGCAATAGCTTCGTCTCGTCGAACTACACGAGTGCAATGCGAGAAGTTTGCGTGTGAACAATTTGTCTTCGAGAAAAAGTCGATTATACATTAGCGTTTTTACGACATCGTGGGAATCACTTTTTTTTGGCTGCACCTAGACAAAATCTGGCATCATATTCGGTTTCAGCACGTCGAATAACCAAGGAAACTGATGCGACATCGTTTTCTTTGCGACCACAGCTCACGAAAAACTCAATCATAGAAGTTGATATTCGTGTTCGATATGATGGCATATAACTTGAGTACACATTGTCGTAGGCCGATGAAACCGCGTGCAATAGTTTGTCTCGTCGAACTACACGAGTGCAATGCGAGAAGTTTGCGTGTGAACAATTTGTCTTCGAGAAAAAGTCGATTATACATTAGCGTTTTTACGACATCGTGGGAATCACTTTTTTTTGGCTGCACCTAGACAAAATCTGGCATCATATTCGGTTTCAGCACGTCGAATAACCAAGGAAACTGATGCGACATCGTTTTCTTTGCGACCACAGCTCACGAAAAACTCAATCATAGAAGTTGATATTCGTGTTCGATATGATGGCATATAACTTGAGTACACATTGTCATAGGCCGATGAAACCGCGTGCAATAGCTTCGTCTCGTCGAACTACACGAGTACAATGCGCGAAGTTTGCGTGTGAACAATTTGTCTTCGAGAAAAAGTCGATTATACATTAGCGTTTTTACGACATCGTGGGAATCACTTTTTTTTGGCTGCACCTAGACAAAATCTGGCATCATATTCGGTTTCAGCACGTCGAATAACCAAGGAAACTGATGCGACAGCGTTTTCTTTGCGACCACAGCTCACGAAAAACTCAATCATAGAAGTTGATATTCGTGTTCGATATGATGGCATATAACTTGAGTACACATTGTCGTAGGCCGATGAAACCGCGTGCAATAGCTTCGTCTCGTCGAACTACACGAGTACAATGCGCGAAGTTTGCGTGTGAACAATTTGTCTTCGAGAAAAAGTCGATTATACATTAGCGTTTTTACGACATCGTGGGAATCACTTTTTTTTGGCTGCACCTAGACAAAATCTGGCATCATATTCGGTTTCAGCACGTCGAATAACCAAGGAAACTGATGCGACATCGTTTTCTTTGCGACCACAGCTCACGAAAAACTCAATCATAGAAGTTGATATTCGTGTTCGATATGATGGCATATAACTTGAGTACACATTGTCGTAGGACGATGAAACCGTGTGCAATAGCTTCGTCTCGTCGAACTACACGAGTGCAATGCGCGAAGTTTGCGTGTGAACAATTTGTCTTCGAGAAAAAGTCGATTATACATATGCGTTTTTACGACATCGTGGGAATCACTTTTTTTTGGCTGCACCTAGACAAAATCTGGCATCATATTCGGTTTCAGCACGTCGAATAACCAAGGAAACTGATGCGACATCGTTTTCTTTGCGACCACAGCTCACGAAAAACTCAATCATAGAAGTTGATATTCGTGTTCGATATGATGGCATATAACTTGAGTACACATTGTCGTAGGCCGATGAAACCGCGTGCAATAGCTTCGTCTCGTCGAACTACACGAGTGCAATGCGAGAAGTTTGCGTGTGAACAATTTGTCTTCGAGAAAAAGTCGATTATACATTAGCGTTTTTACGACATCGTGGGAATCACTTTTTTTTGGCTGCACCTAGACAAAATCTGGCATCATATTCGGTCTCAGCACGTCGAATAACCAAGGAAACTGATGCGACATCGTTTTCTTTGCGACCACAGCTCACGAAAAACTCAATCATAGAAGTTGATATTCGTGTTCGATATGATGGCATATAACTTGAGTACACATTGTCGTAGGGCGATGAAACCGCGTGCAATAGCTTCGTCTCGTCGAACTACACGAGTGCAATGCGAGAAGTTTGCGTGTGAACAATTTGTCTTCGAGAAAAAGTCGATTATACATATGCGTTTTTACGACATCGTGGGAATCACTTTTTTTTGGCTGCACCTAGACAAAATCTGGCATCATATTCGGTTTCAGCACGTCGAATAACCAAGGAAACTGATGCGACATCGTTTTCTTTGCGACCACAGCTCACGAAAAACTCAATCATAGAAGTTGATATTCGTGTTCGATATGATGGCATATAACTTGAGTACACATTGTCGTAGGCCGATGAAACCGCGTGCAATAGCTTCGTCTCGTCGAACTACACGAGTGCAATGCGAGAAGTTTGCGTGTGAACAATTTGTCTTCGAGAAAAAGTCGATTATACATTAGCGTTTTTACGACATCGTGGGAATCACTTTTTTTTGGCTGCACCTAGACAAAATCTGGCATCATATTCGGTTTCAGCACGTCGAATAACCAAGGAAACTGATGCGACATCGTTTTCTTTGCGACCACAGCTCACGAAAAACTCAATCATAGAAGTTGATATTCGTGTTCGATATGATGGCATATAACTTGAGTACACATTGTCGTAGGCCGATGAAACCGCGTGCAATAGCTTCGTCTCGTCGAACTACACGAGTGCAATGCGAGAAGTTTGCGTGTGAACAATTTGTCTTCGAGAAAAAGTCGATTATACATTAGCGTTTTTACGACATCGTGGGAATCACTTTTTTTTGGCTGCACCTAGACAAAATCTGGCATCATATTCGGTTTCAGCACGTCGAATAACCAAGGAAACTGATGCGACATCGTTTTCTTTGCGACCACAGCTCACGAAAAACTCAATCATAGAAGTTGATATTCGTGTTCGATATGATGGCATATAACTTGAGTACACATTGTCGTAGGCCGATGAAACCGCGTGCAATAGCTTCGTCTCGTCGAACTACACGAGTACAATGCGCGAAGTTTGCGTGTGAACAATTTGTCTTCGAGAAAAAGTCGATTATACATATGCGTTTTTACGACATCGTGGGAATCACTTTTTTTTGGCTGCACCTAGACAAAATCTGGCATCATATTCGGTTTCAGCATGTCTAATAACCAAGGAAACTGATGCGACATCGTTTTCATTGCGACCACAGCTCACGAAAAACTCAATCATAGAAGTTGATATTCGTGTTCGATATGATGGCATATAACTTGAGTACACAATGTCGTAGGGCGATGAAACCGCGTGCAATAGCTTCGTCTCGTCGAACTACACGAGTGCAATGCGCGAAGTTTGCGTGTGAACAATTTGTCTTCGAGAAAAAGTCGATTATACATATGCGTTTTTACGACATCGTGGGAATCACTTTTTTTTGGCTGCACCTAGACAAAATCTGGCATCATATTCGGTTTCAGCACGTCGAATAACCAAGGAAACTGATGCGACATCGTTTTCTTTGCGACCACAGCTCACGAAAAACTCAATCATAGAAGTTGATATTCGTGTTCGATATGATGGCATATAACTTGAGTACACATTGTCGTAGGCCGATGAAACCGCGTGCAATAGCTTCGTCTCGTCGAACTACACGAGTGCAATGCGAGAAGTTTGCGTGTGAACAATTTGTCTTCGAGAAAAAGTCGATTATACATTAGCGTTTTTACGACATCGTGGGAATCACTTTTTTTTGGCTGCACCTAGACAAAATCTGGCATCATATTCGGTCTCAGCACGTCGAATAACCAAGGAAACTGATGCGACATCGTTTTCTTTGCGACCACAGCTCACGAAAAACTCAATCATAGAAGTTGATATTCGTGTTCGATATGATGGCATATAACTTGAGTACACATTGTCGTAGGCCGATGAAACCGCGTGCAATAGCTTCGTCTCGTCGAACTACACGAGTACAATGCGCGAAGTTTGCGTGTGAACAATTTGTCTTCGAGAAAAAGTCGATTATACATTAGCGTTTTTACGACATCGTGGGAATCACTTTTTTTTGGCTGCACCTAGACAAAATCTGGCATCATATTCGGTTTCAGCACGTCGAATAACCAAGGAAACTGATGCGACATCGTTTTCTTTGCGACCACAGCTCACGAAAAACTCAATCATAGAAGTTGATATTCGTGTTCGATATGATGGCATATAACTTGAGTACACATTGTCGTAGGACGATGAAACCGTGTGCAATAGCTTCGTCTCGTCGAACTACACGAGTGCAATGCGCGAAGTTTGCGTGTGAACAATTTGTCTTCGAGAAAAAGTCGATTATACATATGCGTTTTTACGACATCGTGGGAATCACTTTTTTTTGGCTGCACCTAGACAAAATCTGGCATCATATTCGGTTTCAGCACGTCGAATAACCAAGGAAACTGATGCGACATCGTTTTCTTTGCGACCACAGCTCACGAAAAACTCAATCATAGAAGTTGATATTCGTGTTCGATATGATGGCATATAACTTGAGTACACATTGTCGTAGGCCGATGAAACCGCGTGCAATAGCTTCGTCTCGTCGAACTACACGAGTGCAATGCGAGAAGTTTGCGTGTGAACAATTTGTCTTCGAGAAAAAGTCGATTATACATTAGCGTTTTTACGACATCGTGGGAATCACTTTTTTTTGGCTGCACCTAGACAAAATCTGGCATCATATTCGGTCTCAGCACGTCGAATAACCAAGGAAACTGATGCGACATCGTTTTCTTTGCGACCACAGCTCACGAAAAACTCAATCATAGAAGTTGATATTCGTGTTCGATATGATGGCATATAACTTGAGTACACATTGTCGTAGGGCGATGAAACCGCGTGCAATAGCTTCGTCTCGTCGAACTACACGAGTGCAATGCGAGAAGTTTGCGTGTGAACAATTTGTCTTCGAGAAAAAGTCGATTATACATTAGCGTTTTTACGACATCGTGGGAATCACTTTTTTTTGGCTGCACCTAGACAAAATCTGGCATCATATTCGGTTTCAGCACGTCGAATAACCAAGGAAACTGATGCGACATCGTTTTCTTTGCGACCACAGCTCACGAAAAACTCAATCATAGAAGTTGATATTCGTGTTCGATATAATGGCATATAACTTGAGTACACATTGTCGTAGGCCGATGAAACCGCGTGCAATAGCTTCGTCTCGTCGAACTACACGAGTGCAATGCGAGAAGTTTGCGTGTGAACAATTTGTCTTCGAGAAAAAGTCGATTATACATTAGCGTTTTTACGACATCGTGGGAATCACTTTTTTTTGGCTGCACCTAGACAAAATCTGGCATCATATTCGGTCTCAGCACGTCGAATAACCAAGGAAACTGATGCGACATCGTTTTCTTTGCGACCACAGCTCACGAAAAACTCAATCATAGAAGTTGATATTCGTGTTCGATATGATGGCATATAACTTGAGTACACATTGTCGTAGGGCGATGAAACCGCGTGCAATAGCTTCGTCTCGTCGAACTACACGAGTGCAATGCGAGAAGTTTGCGTGTGAACAATTTGTCTTCGAGAAAAAGTCGATTATACATTAGCGTTTTTACGACATCGTGGGAATCACTTTTTTTTGGCTGCACCTAGACAAAATCTGGCAACATATTCGGTTTCAGCACGTCGAATAACCAAGGAAACTGATGCGACAGCGTTTTCTTTGCGACCACAGCTCACGAAAAACTCAATCATAGAAGTTGATATTCGTGTTCGATATGATGGCATATAACTTGAGTACACATTGTCGTAGGCCGATGAAACCGCGTGCAATAGCTTCGTCTCGTCGAACTACACGAGTACAATGCGCGAAGTTTGCGTGTGAACAATTTGTCTTCGAGAAAAAGTCGATTATACATATGCGTTTTTACGACATCGTGGGAATCACTTTTTTTTGGCTGCACCTAGACAAAATCTGGCATCATATTCGGTTTCAGCATGTCTAATAACCAAGGAAACTGATGCGACATCGTTTTCATTGCGACCACAGCTCACGAAAAACTCAATCATAGAAGTTGATATTCGTGTTCGATATGATGGCATATAACTTGAGTACACAATGTCGTAGGGCGATGAAACCGCGTGCAATAGCTTCGTCTCGTCGAACTACACGAGTGCAATGCGCGAAGTTTGCGTGTGAACAATTCGTCTTCGAGAAAAAGTCGATTATACATATGCGTTTTTACGACATCGTGGGAATCACTTTTTTTTGGCTGCACCTAGACAAAATCTGGCATCATATTCGGTTTCAGCACGTCGAATAACCAAGGAAACTGATGCGACATCGTTTTCTTTGCGACCACAGCTCACGAAAAACTCAATCATAGAAGTTGATATTCGTGTTCGATATGATGGCATATAACTTGAGTACACATTGTCGTAGGCCGATGAAACCGCGTGCAATAGCTTCGTCTCGTCGAACTACACGAGTGCAATGCGAGAAGTTTGCGTGTGAACAATTTGTCTTCGAGAAAAAGTCGATTATACATTAGCGTTTTTACGACATCGTGGGAATCACTTTTTTTTGGCTGCACCTAGACAAAATCTGGCATCATATTCGGTCTCAGCACGTCGAATAACCAAGGAAACTGATGCGACATCGTTTTCTTTGCGACCACAGCTCACGAAAAACTCAATCATAGAAGTTGATATTCGTGTTCGATATGATGGCATATAACTTGAGTACACATTGTCGTAGGCCGATGAAACCGCGTGCAATAGCTTCGTCTCGTCGAACTACACGAGTACAATGCGCGAAGTTTGCGTGTGAACAATTTGTCTTCGAGAAAAAGTCGATTATACATTAGCGTTTTTACGACATCGTGGGAATCACTTTTTTTTGGCTGCACCTAGACAAAATCTGGCATCATATTCGGTTTCAGCACGTCGAATAACCAAGGAAACTGATGCGACATCGTTTTCTTTGCGACCACAGCTCACGAAAAACTCAATCATAGAAGTTGATATTCGTGTTCGATATGATGGCATATAACTTGAGTACACATTGTCGTAGGACGATGAAACCGTGTGCAATAGCTTCGTCTCGTCGAACTACACGAGTGCAATGCGCGAAGTTTGCGTGTGAACAATTTGTCTTCGAGAAAAAGTCGATTATACATATGCGTTTTTACGACATCGTGGGAATCACTTTTTTTTGGCTGCACCTAGACAAAATCTGGCATCATATTCGGTTTCAGCACGTCGAATAACCAAGGAAACTGATGCGACATCGTTTTCTTTGCGACCACAGCTCACGAAAAACTCAATCATAGAAGTTGATATTCGTGTTCGATATGATGGCATATAACTTGAGTACACATTGTCGTAGGCCGATGAAACCGCGTGCAATAGCTTCGTCTCGTCGAACTACACGAGTGCAATGCGAGAAGTTTGCGTGTGAACAATTTGTCTTCGAGAAAAAGTCGATTATACATTAGCGTTTTTACGACATCGTGGGAATCACTTTTTTTTGGCTGCACCTAGACAAAATCTGGCATCATATTCGGTCTCAGCACGTCGAATAACCAAGGAAACTGATGCGACATCGTTTTCTTTGCGACCACAGCTCACGAAAAACTCAATCATAGAAGTTGATATTCGTGTTCGATATGATGGCATATAACTTGAGTACACATTGTCGTAGGGCGATGAAACCGCGTGCAATAGCTTCGTCTCGTCGAACTACACGAGTGCAATGCGAGAAGTTTGCGTGTGAACAATTTGTCTTCGAGAAAAAGTCGATTATACATTAGCGTTTTTACGACATCGTGGGAATCACTTTTTTTTGGCTGCACCTAGACAAAATCTGGCATCATATTCGGTCTCAGCACGTCGAATAACCAAGGAAACTGATGCGACATCGTTTTCTTTGCGACCACAGCTCACGAAAAACTCAATCATAGAAGTTGATATTCGTGTTCGATATGATGGCATATAACTTGAGTACACATTGTCGTAGGCCGATGAAACCGCGTGCAATAGCTTCGTCTCGTCGAACTACACGAGTACAATGCGCGAAGTTTGCGTGTGAACAATTTGTCTTCGAGAAAAAGTCGATTATACATATGCGTTTTTACGACATCGTGGGAATCACTTTTTTTTGGCTGCACCTAGACAAAATCTGGCATCATATTCGGTTTCAGCATGTCTAATAACGAAGGAAACTGATGCGACATCGTTTTCATTGCGACCACAGCTCACGAAAAACTCAATCATAGAAGTTGATATTCGTGTTCGATATGATGGCATATAACTTGAGTACACAATGTCGTAGGGCGATGAAACCGCGTGCAATAGCTTCGTCTCGTCGAACTACACGAGTGCAATGCGCGAAGTTTGCGTGTGAACAATTTGTCTTCGAGAAAAAGTCGATTATACATATGCGTTTTTACGACATCGTGGGAATCACTTTTTTTTGGCTGCACCTAGACAAAATCTGGCATCATATTCGGTTTCAGCACGTCGAATAACCAAGGAAACTGATGCGACATCGTTTTCTTTGCGACCACAGCTCACGAAAAACTCAATCATAGAAGTTGATATTCGTGTTCGATATGATGGCATATAACTTGAGTACACATTGTCGTAGGCCGATGAAACCGCGTGCAATAGCTTCGTCTCGTCGAACTACACGAGTGCAATGCGAGAAGTTTGCGTGTGAACAATTTGTCTTCGAGAAAAAGTCGATTATACATTAGCGTTTTTACGACATCGTGGGAATCACTTTTTTTTGGCTGCACCTAGACAAAATCTGGCATCATATTCGGTCTCAGCACGTCGAATAACCAAGGAAACTGATGCGACATCGTTTTCTTTGCGACCACAGCTCACGAAAAACTCAATCATAGAAGTTGATATTCGTGTTCGATATGATGGCATATAACTTGAGTACACATTGTCGTAGGCCGATGAAACCGCGTGCAATAGCTTCGTCTCGTCGAACTACACGAGTACAATGCGCGAAGTTTGCGTGTGAACAATTTGTCTTCGAGAAAAAGTCGATTATACATTAGCGTTTTTACGACATCGTGGGAATCACTTTTTTTTGGCTGCACCTAGACAAAATCTGGCATCATATTCGGTTTCAGCACGTCGAATAACCAAGGAAACTGATGCGACATCGTTTTCTTTGCGACCACAGCTCACGAAAAACTCAATCATAGAAGTTGATATTCGTGTTCGATATAATGGCATATAACTTGAGTACACATTGTCGTAGGCCGATGAAACCGCGTGCAATAGCTTCGTCTCGTCGAACTACACGAGTGCAATGCGAGAAGTTTGCGTGTGAACAATTTGTCTTCGAGAAAAAGTCGATTATACATTAGCGTTTTTACGACATCGTGGGAATCACTTTTTTTTGGCTGCACCTAGACAAAATCTGGCATCATATTCGGTTTCAGCACGTCGAATAACCAAGGAAACTGATGCGACAGCGTTTTCTTTGCGACCACAGCTCACGAAAAACTCAATCATAGAAGTTGATATTCGTGTTCGATATGATGGCATATAACTTGAGTACACATTGTCGTAGGCCGATGAAACCGCGTGCAATAGCTTCGTCTCGTCGAACTACACGAGTACAATGCGCGAAGTTTGCGTGTGAACAATTTGTCTTCGAGAAAAAGTCGATTATACATTAGCGTTTTTACGACATCGTGGGAATCACTTTTTTTTGGCTGCACCTAGACAAAATCTGGCATCATATTCGGTTTCAGCACGTCGAATAACCAAGGAAACTGATGCGACATCGTTTTCTTTGCGACCACAGCTCACGAAAAACTCAATCATAGAAGTTGATATTCGTGTTCGATATGATGGCATATAACTTGAGTACACATTGTCGTAGGACGATGAAACCGTGTGCAATAGCTTCGTCTCGTCGAACTACACGAGTGCAATGCGCGAAGTTTGCGTGTGAACAATTTGTCTTCGAGAAAAAGTCGATTATACATATGCGTTTTTACGACATCGTGGGAATCACTTTTTTTTGGCTGCACCTAGACAAAATCTGGCATCATATTCGGTTTCAGCACGTCGAATAACCAAGGAAACTGATGCGACATCGTTTTCTTTGCGACCACAGCTCACGAAAAACTCAATCATAGAAGTTGATATTCGTGTTCGATATGATGGCATATAACTTGAGTACACATTGTCGTAGGCCGATGAAACCGCGTGCAATAGCTTCGTCTCGTCGAACTACACGAGTGCAATGCGAGAAGTTTGCGTGTGAACAATTTGTCTTCGAGAAAAAGTCGATTATACATTAGCGTTTTTACGACATCGTGGGAATCACTTTTTTTTGGCTGCACCTAGACAAAATCTGGCATCATATTCGGTCTCAGCACGTCGAATAACCAAGGAAACTGATGCGACATCGTTTTCTTTGCGACCACAGCTCACGAAAAACTCAATCATAGAAGTTGATATTCGTGTTCGATATGATGGCATATAACTTGAGTACACATTGTCGTAGGGCGATGAAACCGCGTGCAATAGCTTCGTCTCGTCGAACTACACGAGTGCAATGCGAGAAGTTTGCGTGTGAACAATTTGTCTTCGAGAAAAAGTCGATTATACATATGCGTTTTTACGACATCGTGGGAATCACTTTTTTTTGGCTGCACCTAGACAAAATCTGGCATCATATTCGGTTTCAGCACGTCGAATAACCAAGGAAACTGATGCGACATCGTTTTCTTTGCGACCACAGCTCACGAAAAACTCAATCATAGAAGTTGATATTCGTGTTCGATATGATGGCATATAACTTGAGTACACATTGTCGTAGGCCGATGAAACCGCGTGCAATAGCTTCGTCTCGTCGAACTACACGAGTGCAATGCGAGAAGTTTGCGTGTGAACAATTTGTCTTCGAGAAAAAGTCGATTATACATTAGCGTTTTTACGACATCGTGGGAATCACTTTTTTTTGGCTGCACCTAGACAAAATCTGGCATCATATTCGGTTTCAGCACGTCGAATAACCAAGGAAACTGATGCGACATCGTTTTCTTTGCGACCACAGCTCACGAAAAACTCAATCATAGAAGTTGATATTCGTGTTCGATATGATGGCATATAACTTGAGTACACATTGTCGTAGGGCGATGAAACCGCGTGCAATAGCTTCGTCTCGTCGAACTACACGAGTGCAATGCGAGAAGTTTGCGTGTGAACAATTTGTCTTCGAGAAAAAGTCGATTATACATTAGCGTTTTTACGACATCGTGGGAATCACTTTTTTTTGGCTGCACCTAGACAAAATCTGGCATCATATTCGGTCTCAGCACGTCGAATAACCAAGGAAACTGATGCGACATCGTTTTCTTTGCGACCACAGCTCACGAAAAACTCAATCATAGAAGTTGATATTCGTGTTCGATATGATGGCATATAACTTGAGTACACATTGTCATAGGCCGATGAAACCGCGTGCAATAGCTTCGTCTCGTCGAACTACACGAGTACAATGCGCGAAGTTTGCGTGTGAATAATTTGTCTTCGAGAAAAAGTCGATTATACATTAGCGTTTTTACGACATCGTGGGAATCACTTTTTTTTGGCTGCACCTAGACAAAATCTGGCAACATATTCGGTTTCAGCACGTCGAATAACCAAGGAAACTGATGCGACAGCGTTTTCTTTGCGACCACAGCTCACGAAAAACTCAATCATAGAAGTTGATATTCGTGTTCGATATGATGGCATATAACTTGAGTACACATTGTCGTAGGCCGATGAAACCGCGTGCAATAGCTTCGTCTCGTCGAACTACACGAGTACAATGCGCGAAGTTTGCGTGTGAACAATTTGTCTTCGAGAAAAAGTCGATTATACATATGCGTTTTTACGACATCGTGGGAATCACTTTTTTTTGGCTGCACCTAGACAAAATCTGGCATCATATTCGGTTTCAGCATGTCTAATAACCAAGGAAACTGATGCGACATCGTTTTAATTGCGACCACAGCTCACGAAAAACTCAATCATAGAAGTTGATATTCGTGTTCGATATGATGGCATATAACTTGAGTACACAATGTCGTAGGGCGATGAAACCGCGTGCAATAGCTTCGTCTCGTCGAACTACACGAGTGCAATGCGCGAAGTTTGCGTGTGAACAATTTGTCTTCGAGAAAAAGTCGATTATACATATGCGTTTTTACGACATCGTGGGAATCACTTTTTTTTGGCTGCACCTAGACAAAATCTGGCATCATATTCGGTTTCAGCACGTCGAATAACCAAGGAAACTGATGCGACATCGTTTTCTTTGCGACCACAGCTCACGAAAAACTCAATCATAGAAGTTGATATTCGTGTTCGATATGATGGCATATAACTTGAGTACACATTGTCGTAGGCCGATGAAACCGCGTGCAATAGCTTCGTCTCGTCGAACTACACGAGTGCAATGCGAGAAGTTTGCGTGTGAACAATTTGTCTTCGAGAAAAAGTCGATTATACATTAGCGTTTTTACGACATCGTGGGAATCACTTTTTTTTGGCTGCACCTAGACAAAATCTGGCATCATATTCGGTCTCAGCACGTCGAATAACCAAGGAAACTGATGCGACATCGTTTTCTTTGCGACCACAGCTCACGAAAAACTCAATCATAGAAGTTGATATTCGTGTTCGATATGATGGCATATAACTTGAGTACACATTGTCGTAGGCCGATGAAACCGCGTGCAATAGCTTCGTCTCGTCGAACTACACGAGTACAATGCGCGAAGTTTGCGTGTGAACAATTTGTCTTCGAGAAAAAGTCGATTATACATTAGCGTTTTTACGACATCGTGGGAATCACTTTTTTTTGGCTGCACCTAGACAAAATCTGGCATCATATTCGGTTTCAGCACGTCGAATAACCAAGGAAACTGATGCGACATCGTTTTCTTTGCGACCACAGCTCACGAAAAACTCAATCATAGAAGTTGATATTCGTGTTCGATATGATGGCATATAACTTGAGTACACATTGTCGTAGGACGATGAAACCGTGTGCAATAGCTTCGTCTCGTCGAACTTCACGAGTGCAATGCGCGAAGTTTGCGTGTGAACAATTTGTCTTCGAGAAAAAGTCGATTATACATATGCGTTTTTACGACATCGTGGGAATCACTTTTTTTTGGCTGCACCTAGACAAAATCTGGCATCATATTCGGTTTCACCACGTCGAATAAAGAAGGAAACTGATGCGACATCGTTTTCTTTGCGACCACAGCTCACGAAAAACTCAATCATAGAAGTTGATATTCCTGTTCGATATGATGGCATATAACTTGAGTACACATTGTCGTAGGCCGATGAAACCGCGTGCAATAGCTTCGTCTCGTCGAACTACACGAGTGCAATGCGAGAAGTTTGCGTGTGAACAATTTGTCTTCGAGAAAAAGTCGATTATACATTAGCGTTTTTACGACATCGTGGGAATCACTTTTTTTTGGCTGCACCTAGACAAAATCTGGCATCATATTCGGTCTCAGCACGTCGAATAACCAAGGAAACTGATGCGACATCGTTTTCTTTGCGACCACAGCTCACGAAAAACTCAATCATAGAAGTTGATATTCGTGTTCGATATGATGGCATATAACTTGAGTACACATTGTCGTAGGGCGATGAAACCGCGTGCAATAGCTTCGTCTCGTCGAACTACACGAGTGCAATGCGAGAAGTTTGCGTGTGAACAATTTGTCTTCGAGAAAAAGTCGATTATACATTAGCGTTTTTACGACATCGTGGGAATCACTTTTTTTTGGCTGCACCTAGACAAAATCTGGCATCATATTCGGTTTCAGCACGTCGAATAACCAAGGAAACTGATGCGACATCGTTTTCTTTGCGACCACAGCTCACGAAAAACTCAATCATAGAAGTTGATATTCGTGTTCGATATAATGGCATATAACTTGAGTACACATTGTCGTAGGCCGATGAAACCGCGTGCAATAGCTTCGTCTCGTCGAACTACACGAGTGCAATGCGAGAAGTTTGCGTGTGAACAATTTGTCTTCGAGAAAAAGTCGATTATACATTAGCGTTTTTACGACATCGTGGGAATCACTTTTTTTTGGCTGCACCTAGACAAAATCTGGCATCATATTCGGTCTCAGCACGTCGAATAACCAAGGAAACTGATGCGACATCGTTTTCTTTGCGACCACAGCTCACGAAAAACTCAATCATAGAAGTTGATATTCGTGTTCGATATGATGGCATATAACTTGAGTACACATTGTCGTAGGGCGATGAAACCGCGTGCAATAGCTTCGTCTCGTCGAACTACACGAGTGCAATGCGAGAAGTTTGCGTGTGAACAATTTGTCTTCGAGAAAAAGTCGATTATACATTAGCGTTTTTACGACATCGTGGGAATCACTTTTTTTTGGCTGCACCTAGACAAAATCTGGCATCATATTCGGTTTCAGCATGTCTAATAACCAAGGAAACTGATGCGACATCGTTTTCTTTGCGATCACAGCTCACGAAAAACTCAATCATAGAAGTTGATATTCGTGTTCGATATGATGGCATATAACTTGAGTACACAATGTCGTAGGGCGATGAAACCGCGTGCAATAGCTTCGTCTCGTCGAACTACACGAGTACAATGCGCGAAGTTTGCGTGTGAACAATTTGTCTTCGAGAAAAAGTCGATTATACATATGCGTTTTTACGACATCGTGGGAATCACTTTTTTTTGGCTGCACCTAGACAAAATCTGGCATCATATTCGGTTTCAGCACGTCGAATAACCAAGGAAACTGATGCGACATCGTTTTCTTTGCGACCACAGCTCACGAAAAACTCAATCATAGAAGTTGATATTCGTGTTCGATATGATGGCATATAACTTGAGTACACATTGTCGTAGGCCGATGAAACCGCGTGCAATAGCTTCGTCTCGTCGAACTACACGAGTGCAATGCGAGAAGTTTGCGTGTGAACAATTTGTCTTCGAGAAAAAGTCGATTATACATTAGCGTTTTTACGACATCGTGGGAATCACTTTTTTTTGGCTGCACCTAGACAAAATCTGGCATCATATTCGGTCTCAGCACGTCGAATAACCAAGGAAACTGATGCGACATCGTTTTCTTTGCGACCACAGCTCACGAAAAACTCAATCATAGAAGTTGATATTCGTGTTCGATATGATGGCATATAACTTGAGTACACATTGTCGTAGGCCGATGAAACCGCGTGCAATAGCTTCGTCTCGTCGAACTACACGAGTGCAATGCGAGAAGTTTGCGTGTGAACAATTTGTCTTCGAGAAAAAGTCGATTATACATTAGCGTTTTTACGACATCGTGGGAATCACTTTTTTTTGGCTGCACCTAGACAAAATCTGGCATCATATTCGGTCTCAGCACGTCGAATAACCAAGGAAACTGATGCGACATCGTTTTCTTTGCGACCACAGCTCACGAAAAACTCAATCATAGAAGTTGATATTCGTGTTCGATATGATGGCATATAACTTGAGTACACATTGTCGTAGGGCGATGAAACCGCGTGCAATAGCTTCGTCTCGTCGAACTACACGAGTGCAATGCGAGAAGTTTGCGTGTGAACAATTTGTCTTCGAGAAAAAGTCGATTATACATTAGCGTTTTTACGACATCGTGGGAATCACTTTTTTTTGGCTGCACCTAGACAAAATCTGGCATCATATTCGGTTTCAGCATGTCTAATAACCAAGGAAACTGATGCGACATCGTTTTCTTTGCGACCACAGCTCACGAAAAACTCAATCATAGAAGTTGATATTCGTGTTCGATATGATGGCATATAACTTGAGTACACAATGTCGTAGGGCAATGAAACCGCGTGCAATAGCTTCGTCTCGTCGAACTACACGAGTGCAATGCGCGAAGTTTGCGTGTGAACAATTTGTCTTCGAGAAAAAGTCGATTATACATATGCGTTTTTACGACATCGTGGGAATCACTTTTTTTTGGCTGCACCTAGACAAAATCTGGCATCATATTCGGTTTCAGCACGTCGAATAACCAAGGAAACTGATGCGACATCGTTTTCTTTGCGACCACAGCTCACGAAAAACTCAATCATAGAAGTTGATATTCGTGTTCGATATGATGGCATATAACTTGAGTACACATTGTCGTAGGCCGATGAAACCGCGTGCAATAGCTTCGTCTCGTCGAACTACACGAGTGCAATGCGAGAAGTTTGCGTGTGAACAATTTGTCTTCGAGAAAAAGTCGATTATACATTAGCGTTTTTACGACATCGTGGGAATCACTTTTTTTTGGCTGCACCTAGACAAAATCTGGCATCATATTCGGTCTCAGCACGTCGAATAACCAAGGAAACTGATGCGACATCGTTTTCTTTGCGACCACAGCTCACGAAAAACTCAATCATAGAAGTTGATATTCGTGTTCGATATGATGGCATATAACTTGAGTACACATTGTCATAGGCCGATGAAACCGCGTGCAATAGCTTCGTCTCGTCGAACTACACGAGTACAATGCGCGAAGTTTGCGTGTGAACAATTTGTCTTCGAGAAAAAGTCGATTATACATATGCGTTTTTACGACATCGTGGGAATCACTTTTTTTTGGCTGCACCTAGACAAAATCTGGCATCATATTCGGTTTCAGCACGTCGAATAACCAAGGAAACTGATGCGACATCGTTTTCTTTGCGACCACAGCTCACGAAAAACTCAATCATAGAAGTTGATATTCGTGTTCGATATGATGGCATATAACTTGAGTACACATTGTCGTAGGCCGATGAAACCGCGTGCAATAGCTTCGTCTCGTCGAACTACACGAGTGCAATGCGAGAAGTTTGCGTGTGAACAATTTGTCTTCGAGAAAAAGTCGATTATACATTAGCGTTTTTACGACATCGTGGGAATCACTTTTTTTTGGCTGCACCTAGACAAAATCTGGCATCATATTCGGTCTCAGCACGTCGAATAACCAAGGAAACTGATGCGACATCGTTTTCTTTGCGACCACAGCTCACGAAAAACTCAATCATAGAAGTTGATATTCGTGTTCGATATGATGGCATATAACTTGAGTACACATTGTCGTAGGCCGATGAAACCGCGTGCAATAGCTTCGTCTCGTCGAACTACACGAGTACAATGCGCGAAGTTTGCGTGTGAACAATTTGTCTTCGAGAAAAAGTCGATTATACATTAGCGTTTTTACGACATCGTGGGAATCACTTTTTTTTGGCTGCACCTAGACAAAATCTGGCATCATATTCGGTTTCAGCACGTCGAATAACCAAGGAAACTGATGCGACATCGTTTTCTTTGCGACCACAGCTCACGAAAAACTCAATCATAGAAGTTGATATTCGTGTTCGATATGATGGCATATAACTTGAGTACACATTGTCGTAGGCCGATGAAACCGCGTGCAATAGCTTCGTCTCGTCGAACTACACGAGTGCAATGCGAGAAGTTTGCGTGTGAACAATTTGTCTTCGAGAAAAAGTCGATTATACATTAGCGTTTTTACGACATCGTGGGAATCACTTTTTTTTGGCTGCACCTAGACAAAATCTGGCATCATATTCGGTCTCAGCACGTCGAATAACCAAGGAAACTGATGCGACATCGTTTTCTTTGCGACCACAGCTCACGAAAAACTCAATCATAGAAGTTGATATTCGTGTTCGATATGATGGCATATAACTTGAGTACACATTGTCGTAGGCCGATGAAACCGCGTGCAATAGCTTCGTCTCGTCGAACTACACGAGTACAATGCGCGAAGTTTGCGTGTGAACAATTTGTCTTCGAGAAAAAGTCGATTATACATTAGCGTTTTTACGACATCGTGGGAATCACTTTTTTTTGGCTGCACCTAGACAAAATCTGGCATCATATTCGGTTTCAGCACGTCGAATAACCAAGGAAACTGATGCGACATCGTTTTCTTTGCGACCACAGCTCACGAAAAACTCAATCATAGAAGTTGATATTCGTGTTCGATATGATGGCATATAACTTGAGTACACATTGTCGTAGGCCGATGAAACCGCGTGCAATAGCTTCGTCTCGTCGAACTACACGAGTGCAATGCGAGAAGTTTGCGTGTGAACAATTTGTCTTCGAGAAAAAGTCGATTATACATTAGCGTTTTTACGACATCGTGGGAATCACTTTTTTTTGGCTGCACCTAGACAAAATCTGGCATCATATTCGGTTTCAGCACGTCTAATAACCAAGGAAACTGATGCGACATCGTTTTCTTTGCGACCACAGCTCACGAAAAACTCAATCATAGAAGTTGATATTCGTGTTCGATATGATGGCATATAACTTGAGTAAACAATGTCGTAGGGCGATGAAACCGCGTGCAATAGCTTCGTCTCGTCGAACTACACGAGTGCAATGCGCGAAGTTTGCGTGTGAACAATTTGTCTTCGAGAAAAAGTCGATTATACATATGCGTTTTTACGACATCGTGGCAATCACTTTTTTTTGGCTGCACCTAGACAAAATCTGGCATCATATTCGGTTTCAGCATGTCTAATAACCAAGGAAACTGATGCGACATCGTTTTCTTTGCGACCACAGCTCACGAAAAACTCAATCATAGAAGTTGATATTCGTGTTCGATATGATGGCATATAACTTGAGTACACAATGTCGTAGGGCGATGAAACCGCGTGCAATAGCTTCGTCTCGTCGAACTACACGAGTGCAATGCGCGAAGTTTGCGTGTGAACAATTTGTCTTCGAGAAAAAGTCGATTATACATATGCGTTTTTACGACATCGTGGGAATCACTTTTTTTTGGCTGCACCTAGACAAAATCTGGCATCATATTCGGTCTCAGCACGTCGAATAACCAAGGAAACTGATGCGACATCGTTTTCTTTGCGACCACAGCTCACGAAAAACTCAATCATAGAAGTTGATATTCGTGTTCGATATGATGGCATATAACTTGAGTACACATTGTCATAGGCCGATGAAACCGCGTGCAATAGCTTCGTCTCGTCGAACTACACGAGTACAATGCGCGAAGTTTGCGTGTGAACAATTTGTCTTCGAGAAAAAGTCGATTATACATATGCGTTTTTACGACATCGTGGGAATCACTTTTTTTTGGCTGCACCTAGACAAAATCTGGCATCATATTCGGTTTCAGCACGTCGAATAACCAAGGAAACTGATGCGACATCGTTTTCTTTGCGACCACAGCTCACGAAAAACTCAATCATAGAAGTTGATATTCGTGTTCGATATGATGGCATATAACTTGAGTAAACAATGTCGTAGGGCGATGAAACCGCGTGCAATAGCTTCGTCTCGTCGAACTACACGAGTGCAATGCGCGAAGTTTGCGTGTGAACAATTTGTCTTCGAGAAAAAGTCGATTATACATATGCGTTTTTACGACATCGTGGCAATCACTTTTTTTTGGCTGCACCTAGACAAAATCTGGCATCATATTCGGTTTCAGCATGTCTAATAACCAAGGAAACTGATGCGACATCGTTTTCTTTGCGACCACAGCTCACGAAAAACTCAATCATAGAAGTTGATATTCGTGTTCGATATGATGGCATATAACTTGAGTACACAATGTCGTAGGGCGATGAAACCGCGTGCAATAGCTTCGTCTCGTCGAACTACACGAGTGCAATGCGCGAAGTTTGCGTGTGAACAATTTGTCTTCGAGAAAAAGTCGATTATACATATGCGTTTTTACGACATCGTGGGAATCACTTTTTTTTGGCTGCACCTAGACAAAATCTGGCATCATATTCGGTCTCAGCACGTCGAATAACCAAGGAAACTGATGCGACATCGTTTTCTTTGCGACCACAGCTCACGAAAAACTCAATCATAGAAGTTGATATTCGTGTTCGATATGATGGCATATAACTTGAGTACACATTGTCATAGGCCGATGAAACCGCGTGCAATAGCTTCGTCTCGTCGAACTACACGAGTACAATGCGCGAAGTTTGCGTGTGAACAATTTGTCTTCGAGAAAAAGTCGATTATACATATGCGTTTTTACGACATCGTGGGAATCACTTTTTTTTGGCTGCACCTAGACAAAATCTGGCATCATATTCGGTTTCAGCACGTCGAATAACCAAGGAAACTGATGCGAC
The DNA here is from genome assembly GCF_034640455.1 of Diachasmimorpha longicaudata. NCBI lineage: Eukaryota > Metazoa > Arthropoda > Insecta > Hymenoptera > Braconidae > Diachasmimorpha > Diachasmimorpha longicaudata. The sequence goes on along the minus strand of NC_087239.1, from coordinate 1,870,581 downwards.
ATCGTTTTCTTTGCGACCACAGCTCACGAAAAACTCAATCATAGAAGTTGATATTCGTGTTCGATATGATGGCATATAACTTGAGTACACATTGTCGTAGGCCGATGAAACCGCGTGCAATAGCTTCGTCTCGTCGAACTACACGAGTGCAATGCGAGAAGTTTGCGTGTGAACAATTTGTCTTCGAGAAAAAGTCGATTATACATTAGCGTTTTTACGACATCGTGGGAATCACTTTTTTTTGGCTGCACCTAGACAAAATCTGGCATCATATTCGGTCTCAGCACGTCGAATAACCAAGGAAACTGATGCGACATCGTTTTCTTTGCGACCACAGCTCACGAAAAACTCAATCATAGAAGTTGATATTCGTGTTCGATATGATGGCATATAACTTGAGTACACATTGTCGTAGGCCGATGAAACCGCGTGCAATAGCTTCGTCTCGTCGAACTACACGAGTACAATGCGCGAAGTTTGCGTGTGAACAATTTGTCTTCGAGAAAAAGTCGATTATACATTAGCGTTTTTACGACATCGTGGGAATCACTTTTTTTTGGCTGCACCTAGACAAAATCTGGCATCATATTCGGTTTCAGCACGTCGAATAACCAAGGAAACTGATGCGACATCGTTTTCTTTGCGACCACAGCTCACGAAAAACTCAATCATAGAAGTTGATATTCGTGTTCGATATGATGGCATATAACTTGAGTACACATTGTCGTAGGCCGATGAAACCGCGTGCAATAGCTTCGTCTCGTCGAACTACACGAGTGCAATGCGAGAAGTTTGCGTGTGAACAATTTGTCTTCGAGAAAAAGTCGATTATACATTAGCGTTTTTACGACATCGTGGGAATCACTTTTTTTTGGCTGCACCTAGACAAAATCTGGCATCATATTCGGTCTCAGCACGTCGAATAACCAAGGAAACTGATGCGACATCGTTTTCTTTGCGACCACAGCTCACGAAAAACTCAATCATAGAAGTTGATATTCGTGTTCGATATGATGGCATATAACTTGAGTACACATTGTCGTAGGCCGATGAAACCGCGTGCAATAGCTTCGTCTCGTCGAACTACACGAGTACAATGCGCGAAGTTTGCGTGTGAACAATTTGTCTTCGAGAAAAAGTCGATTATACATTAGCGTTTTTACGACATCGTGGGAATCACTTTTTTTTGGCTGCACCTAGACAAAATCTGGCATCATATTCGGTTTCAGCACGTCGAATAACCAAGGAAACTGATGCGACATCGTTTTCTTTGCGACCACAGCTCACGAAAAACTCAATCATAGAAGTTGATATTCGTGTTCGATATGATGGCATATAACTTGAGTACACATTGTCGTAGGCCGATGAAACCGCGTGCAATAGCTTCGTCTCGTCGAACTACACGAGTGCAATGCGCGAAGTTTGCGTGTGAACAATTTGTCTTCGAGAAAAAGTCGATTATACATTAGCGTGTTTACGACATCGTGGGAATCACTTTTTTTTGGCTGCACCTAGACAAAATCTGGCATCATATTCGGTCCTCAGCACGTCGAATAACCAAGGAAACTGATGCGACATCGTTTTCTTTGCGACCACAGCTCACGAAAAACTCAATCATAGAAGTTGATATTCGTGTTCGATATGATGGCATATAACTTGAGTACACATTGTCGTAGGCCGATGAAACCGCGTGCAATAGCTTCGTCTCGTCGAACTACACGAGTGCAATGCGAGAAGTTTGCGTGTGAACAATTTGTCTTCGAGAAAAAGTCGATTATACATTAGCGTTTTTACGACATCGTGGGAATCACTTTTTTTTGGCTGCACCTAGACAAAATCTGGCATCATATTCGGTTTCAGCACGTCTAATAACCAAGGAAACTGATGCGACATCGTTTTCTTTGCGACCACAGCTCACGAAAAACTCAATCATAGAAGTTGATATTCGTGTTCGATATGATGGCATATAACTTGAGTAAACAATGTCGTAGGGCGATGAAACCGCGTGCAATAGCTTCGTCTCGTCGAACTACACGAGTGCAATGCGCGAAGTTTGCGTGTGAACAATTTGTCTTCGAGAAAAAGTCGATTATACATATGCGTTTTTACGACATCGTGGGAATCACTTTTTTTTGGCTGCACCTAGACAAAATCTGGCATCATATTCGGTTTCAGCACGTCGAATAACCAAGGAAACTGATGCGACATCGTTTTCTTTGCGACCACAGCTCACGAAAAACTCAATCATAGAAGTTGATATTCGTGTTCGATATGATGGCATATAACTTGAGTACACATTGTCGTAGGCCGATGAAACCGCGTGCAATAGCTTCGTCTCGTCGAACTACACGAGTGCAATGCGAGAAGTTTGCGTGTGAACAATTTGTCTTCGAGAAAAAGTCGATTATACATTAGCGTTTTTACGACATCGTGGGAATCACTTTTTTTTGGCTGCACCTAGACAAAATCTGGCATCATATTCGGTCTCAGCACGTCGAATAACCAAGGAAACTGATGCGACATCGTTTTCTTTGCGACCACAGCTCACGAAAAACTCAATCATAGAAGTTGATATTCGTGTTCGATATGATGGCATATAACTTGAGTACACATTGTCGTAGGCCGATGAAACCGCGTGCAATAGCTTCGTCTCGTCGAACTACACGAGTGCAATGCGCGAAGTTTGCGTGTGAACAATTTGTCTTCGAGAAAAAGTCGATTATACATATGCGTTTTTACGACATCGTGGGAATCACTTTTTTTTGGCTGCACCTAGACAAAATCTGGCATCATATTCGGTTTCAGCACGTCGAATAACCAAGGAAACTGATGCGACATCGTTTTCTTTGCGACCACAGCTCACGAAAAACTCAATCATAGAAGTTGATATTCGTGTTCGATATGATGGCATATAACTTGAGTACACATTGTCGTAGGCCGATGAAACCGCGTGCAATAGCTTCGTCTCGTCGAACTACACGAGTGCAATGCGAGAAGTTTGCGTGTGAACAATTTGTCTTCGAGAAAAAGTCGATTATACATTAGCGTTTTTACGACATCGTGGGAATCACTTTTTTTTGGCTGCACCTAGACAAAATCTGGCATCATATTCGGTCTCAGCACGTCGAATAACCAAGGAAACTGATGCGACATCGTTTTCTTTGCGACCACAGCTCACGAAAAACTCAATCATAGAAGTTGATATTCGTGTTCGATATGATGGCATATAACTTGAGTACACATTGTCGTAGGCCGATGAAACCGCGTGCAATAGCTTCGTCTCGTCGAACTACACGAGTACAATGCGCGAAGTTTGCGTGTGAACAATTTGTCTTCGAGAAAAAGTCGATTATACATTAGCGTTTTTACGACATCGTGGGAATCACTTTTTTTTGGCTGCACCTAGACAAAATCTGGCATCATATTCGGTTTCAGCACGTCGAATAACCAAGGAAACTGATGCGACATCGTTTTCTTTGCGACCACAGCTCACGAAAAACTCAATCATAGAAGTTGATATTCGTGTTCGATATGATGGCATATAACTTGAGTACACATTGTCGTAGGGCGATGAAACCGCGTGCAATAGCTTCGTCTCGTCGAACTACACGAGTGCAATGCGAGAAGTTTGCGTGTGAACAATTTGTCTTCGAGAAAAAGTCGATTATACATTAGCGTTTTTACGACATCGCGGGAATCACTTTTTTTTGGCTGCACCTAGACAAAATCTGGCATCATATTCGGTTTCAGCACGTCGAATAACCAAGGAAACTGATGCGACATCGTTTTCTTTGCGACCACAGCTCACGAAAAACTCAATCATAGAAGTTGATATTCGTGTTCGATATAATGGCATATAACTTGAGTACACATTGTCGTAGGCCGATGAAACCGCGTGCAATAGCTTCGTCTCGTCGAACTACACGAGTGCAATGCGAGAAGTTTGCGTGTGAACAATTTGTCTTCGAGAAAAAGTCGATTATACATTAGCGTTTTTACGACATCGTGGGAATCACTTTTTTTTGGCTGCACCTAGACAAAATCTGGCATCATATTCGGTCTCAGCACGTCGAATAACCAAGGAAACTGATGCGACATCGTTTTCTTTGCGACCACAGCTCACGAAAAACTCAATCATAGAAGTTGATATTCGTGTTCGATATGATGGCATATAACTTGAGTACACATTGTCGTAGGCCGATGAAACCGCGTGCAATAGCTTCGTCTCGTCGAACTACACGAGTGCAATGCGCGAAGTTTGCGTGTGAACAATTTGTCTTCGAGAAAAAGTCGATTATACATATGCGTTTTTACGACATCGTGGGAATCACTTTTTTTTGGCTGCACCTAGACAAAATCTGGCATCATATTCGGTTTCAGCACGTCGAATAACCAAGGAAACTGATGCGACATCGTTTTCTTTGCGACCACAGCTCACGAAAAACTCAATCATAGAAGTTGATATTCGTGTTCGATATGATGGCATATAACTTGAGTACACATTGTCGTAGGCCGATGAAACCGCGTGCAATAGCTTCGTCTCGTCGAACTACACGAGTGCAATGCGAGAAGTTTGCGTGTGAACAATTTGTCTTCGAGAAAAAGTCGATTATACATTAGCGTTTTTACGACATCGTGGGAATCACTTTTTTTTGGCTGCACCTAGACAAAATCTGGCATCATATTCGGTCTCAGCACGTCGAATAACCAAGGAAACTGATGCGACATCGTTTTCTTTGCGACCACAGCTCACGAAAAACTCAATCATAGAAGTTGATATTCGTGTTCGATATGATGGCATATAACTTGAGTACACATTGTCGTAGGCCGATGAAACCGCGTGCAATAGCTTCGTCTCGTCGAACTACACGAGTACAATGCGCGAAGTTTGCGTGTGAACAATTTGTCTTCGAGAAAAAGTCGATTATACATTAGCGTTTTTACGACATCGTGGGAATCACTTTTTTTTGGCTGCACCTAGACAAAATCTGGCATCATATTCGGTTTCAGCACGTCGAATAACCAAGGAAACTGATGCGACATCGTTTTCTTTGCGACCACAGCTCACGAAAAACTCAATCATAGAAGTTGATATTCGTGTTCGATATGATGGCATATAACTTGAGTACACATTGTCGTAGGGCGATGAAACCGCGTGCAATAGCTTCGTCTCGTCGAACTACACGAGTGCAATGCGAGAAGTTTGCGTGTGAACAATTTGTCTTCGAGAAAAAGTCGATTATACATTAGCGTTTTTACGACATCGCGGGAATCACTTTTTTTTGGCTGCACCTAGACAAAATCTGGCATCATATTCGGTTTCAGCACGTCGAATAACCAAGGAAACTGATGCGACATCGTTTTCTTTGCGACCACAGCTCACGAAAAACTCAATCATAGAAGTTGATATTCGTGTTCGATATAATGGCATATAACTTGAGTACACATTGTCGTAGGCCGATGAAACCGCGTGCAATAGCTTCGTCTCGTCGAACTACACGAGTGCAATGCGAGAAGTTTGCGTGTGAACAATTTGTCTTCGAGAAAAAGTCGATTATACATTAGCGTTTTTACGACATCGTGGGAATCACTTTTTTTTGGCTGCACCTAGACAAAATCTGGCATCATATTCGGTCTCAGCACGTCGAATAACCAAGGAAACTGATGCGACATCGTTTTCTTTGCGACCACAGCTCACGAAAAACTCAATCATAGAAGTTGATATTCGTGTTCGATATGATGGCATATAACTTGAGTACACATTGTCGTAGGCCGATGAAACCGCGTGCAATAGCTTCGTCTCGTCGAACTACACGAGTGCAATGCGAGAAGTTTGCGTGTGAACAATTTGTCTTCGAGAAAAAGTCGATTATACATTAGCGTTTTTACGACATCGTGGGAATCACTTTTTTTTGGCTGCACCTAGACAAAATCTGGCATCATATTCGGTCTCAGCACGTCGAATAACCAAGGAAACTGATGCGACATCGTTTTCTTTGCGACCACAGCTCACGAAAAACTCAATCATAGAAGTTGATATTCGTGTTCGATATGATGGCATATAACTTGAGTACACATTGTCGTAGGCCGATGAAACCGCGTGCAATAGCTTCGTCTCGTCGAACTACACGAGTGCAATGCGAGAAGTTTGCGTGTGAACAATTTGTCTTCGAGAAAAAGTCGATTATACATTAGCGTTTTTACGACATCGTGGGAATCACTTTTTTTTGGCTGCACCTAGACAAAATCTGGCATCATATTCGGTTTCAGCAAGTCTAATAACCAAGGAAACTGATGCGACATCGTTTTCTTTGCGACCACAGCTCACGAAAAACTCAATCATAGAAGTTGATATTCGTGTTCGATATGATGGCATATAACTTGAGTAAACAATGTCGTAGGGCGATGAAACCGCGTGCAATAGCTTCGTCTCGTCGAACTACACGAGTGCAATGCGCGAAGTTTGCGTGTGAACAATTTGTCTTCGAGAAAAAGTCGATTATACATATGCGTTTTTACGACATCGTGGCAATCACTTTTTTTTGGCTGCACCTAGACAAAATCTGGCATCATATTCGGTTTCAGCATGTCTAATAACCAAGGAAACTGATGCGACATCGTTTTCTTTGCGACCACAGCTCACGAAAAACTCAATCATAGAAGTTGATATTCGTGTTCGATATGATGGCATATAACTTGAGTACACAATGTCGTAGGGCGATGAAACCGCGTGCAATAGCTTCGTCTCGTCGAACTACACGAGTGCAATGCGCGAAGTTTGCGTGTGAACAATTTGTCTTCGAGAAAAAGTCGATTATACATATGCGTTTTTACGACATCGTGGGAATCACTTTTTTTTGGCTGCACCTAGACAAAATCTGGCATCATATTCGGTCTCAGCACGTCGAATAACCAAGGAAACTGATGCGACATCGTTTTCTTTGCGACCACAGCTCACGAAAAACTCAATCATAGAAGTTGATATTCGTGTTCGATATGATGGCATATAACTTGAGTACACATTGTCATAGGCCGATGAAACCGCGTGCAATAGCTTCGTCTCGTCGAACTACACGAGTACAATGCGCGAAGTTTGCGTGTGAACAATTTGTCTTCGAGAAAAAGTCGATTATACATATGCGTTTTTACGACATCGTGGGAATCACTTTTTTTTGGCTGCACCTAGACAAAATCTGGCATCATATTCGGTTTCAGCACGTCGAATAACCAAGGAAACTGATGCGACATCGTTTTCTTTGCGACCACAGCTCACGAAAAACTCAATCATAGAAGTTGATATTCGTGTTCGATATGATGGCATATAACTTGAGTAAACAATGTCGTAGGGCGATGAAACCGCGTGCAATAGCTTCGTCTCGTCGAACTACACGAGTGCAATGCGCGAAGTTTGCGTGTGAACAATTTGTCTTCGAGAAAAAGTCGATTATACATATGCGTTTTTACGACATCGTGGCAATCACTTTTTTTTGGCTGCACCTAGACAAAATCTGGCATCATATTCGGTTTCAGCATGTCTAATAACCAAGGAAACTGATGCGACATCGTTTTCTTTGCGACCACAGCTCACGAAAAACTCAATCATAGAAGTTGATATTCGTGTTCGATATGATGGCATATAACTTGAGTACACAATGTCGTAGGGCGATGAAACCGCGTGCAATAGCTTCGTCTCGTCGAACTACACGAGTGCAATGCGCGAAGTTTGCGTGTGAACAATTTGTCTTCGAGAAAAAGTCGATTATACATATGCGTTTTTACGACATCGTGGGAATCACTTTTTTTTGGCTGCACCTAGACAAAATCTGGCATCATATTCGGTCTCAGCACGTCGAATAACCAAGGAAACTGATGCGACATCGTTTTCTTTGCGACCACAGCTCACGAAAAACTCAATCATAGAAGTTGATATTCGTGTTCGATATGATGGCATATAACTTGAGTACACATTGTCATAGGCCGATGAAACCGCGTGCAATAGCTTCGTCTCGTCGAACTACACGAGTACAATGCGCGAAGTTTGCGTGTGAACAATTTGTCTTCGAGAAAAAGTCGATTATACATATGCGTTTTTACGACATCGTGGGAATCACTTTTTTTTGGCTGCACCTAGACAAAATCTGGCATCATATTCGGTTTCAGCACGTCGAATAACCAAGGAAACTGATGCGACATCGTTTTCTTTGCGACCACAGCTCACGAAAAACTCAATCATAGAAGTTGATATTCGTGTTCGATATGATGGCATATAACTTGAGTACACATTGTCGTAGGCCGATGAAACCGCGTGCAATAGCTTCGTCTCGTCGAACTACACGAGTGCAATGCGAGAAGTTTGCGTGTGAACAATTTGTCTTCGAGAAAAAGTCGATTATACATTAGCGTTTTTACGACATCGTGGGAATCACTTTTTTTTGGCTGCACCTAGACAAAATCTGGCATCATATTCGGTCTCAGCACGTCGAATAACCAAGGAAACTGATGCGACATCGTTTTCTTTGCGACCACAGCTCACGAAAAACTCAATCATAGAAGTTGATATTCGTGTTCGATATGATGGCATATAACTTGAGTACACATTGTCGTAGGCCGATGAAACCGCGTGCAATAGCTTCGTCTCGTCGAACTACACGAGTACAATGCGCGAAGTTTGCGTGTGAACAATTTGTCTTCGAGAAAAAGTCGATTATACATTAGCGTTTTTACGACATCGTGGGAATCACTTTTTTTTGGCTGCACCTAGACAAAATCTGGCATCATATTCGGTTTCAGCACGTCGAATAACCAAGGAAACTGATGCGACATCGTTTTCTTTGCGACCACAGCTCACGAAAAACTCAATCATAGAAGTTGATATTCGTGTTCGATATGATGGCATATAACTTGAGTACACATTGTCGTAGGACGATGAAACCGTGTGCAATAGCTTCGTCTCGTCGAACTACACGAGTGCAATGCGCGAAGTTTGCGTGTGAACAATTTGTCTTCGAGAAAAAGTCGATTATACATATGCGTTTTTACGACATCGTGGGAATCACTTTTTTTTGGCTGCACCTAGACAAAATCTGGCATCATATTCGGTTTCAGCACGTCGAATAACCAAGGAAACTGATGCGACATCGTTTTCTTTGCGACCACAGCTCACGAAAAACTCAATCATAGAAGTTGATATTCGTGTTCGATATGATGGCATATAACTTGAGTACACATTGTCGTAGGCCGATGAAACCGCGTGCAATAGCTTCGTCTCGTCGAACTACACGAGTGCAATGCGAGAAGTTTGCGTGTGAACAATTTGTCTTCGAGAAAAAGTCGATTATACATTAGCGTTTTTACGACATCGTGGGAATCACTTTTTTTTGGCTGCACCTAGACAAAATCTGGCATCATATTCGGTCTCAGCACGTCGAATAACCAAGGAAACTGATGCGACATCGTTTTCTTTGCGACCACAGCTCACGAAAAACTCAATCATAGAAGTTGATATTCGTGTTCGATATGATGGCATATAACTTGAGTACACATTGTCGTAGGGCGATGAAACCGCGTGCAATAGCTTCGTCTCGTCGAACTACACGAGTGCAATGCGAGAAGTTTGCGTGTGAACAATTTGTCTTCGAGAAAAAGTCGATTATACATTAGCGTTTTTACGACATCGCGGGAATCACTTTTTTTTGGCTGCACCTAGACAAAATCTGGCATCATATTCGGTTTCAGCACGTCGAATAACCAAGGAAACTGATGCGACATCGTTTTCTTTGCGACCACAGCTCACGAAAAACTCAATCATAGAAGTTGATATTCGTGTTCGATATAATGGCATATAACTTGAGTACACATTGTCGTAGGCCGATGAAACCGCGTGCAATAGCTTCGTCTCGTCGAACTACACGAGTGCAATGCGAGAAGTTTGCGTGTGAACAATTTGTCTTCGAGAAAAAGTCGATTATACATTAGCGTTTTTACGACATCGTGGGAATCACTTTTTTTTGGCTGCACCTAGACAAAATCTGGCATCATATTCGGTCTCAGCACGTCGAATAACCAAGGAAACTGATGCGACATCGTTTTCTTTGCGACCACAGCTCACGAAAAACTCAATCATAGAAGTTGATATTCGTGTTCGATATGATGGCATATAACTTGAGTACACATTGTCGTAGGCCGATGAAACCGCGTGCAATAGCTTCGTCTCGTCGAACTACACGAGTGCAATGCGAGAAGTTTGCGTGTGAACAATTTGTCTTCGAGAAAAAGTCGATTATACATTAGCGTTTTTACGACATCGTGGGAATCACTTTTTTTTGGCTGCACCTAGACAAAATCTGGCATCATATTCGGTCTCAGCACGTCGAATAACCAAGGAAACTGATGCGACATCGTTTTCTTTGCGACCACAGCTCACGAAAAACTCAATCATAGAAGTTGATATTCGTGTTCGATATGATGGCATATAACTTGAGTACACATTGTCGTAGGCCGATGAAACCGCGTGCAATAGCTTCGTCTCGTCGAACTACACGAGTGCAATGCGCGAAGTTTGCGTGTGAACAATTTGTCTTCGAGAAAAAGTCGATTATACATATGCGTTTTTACGACATCGTGGGAATCACTTTTTTTTGGCTGCACCTAGACAAAATCTGGCATCATATTCGGTTTCAGCACGTCGAATAACCAAGGAAACTGATGCGACATCGTTTTCTTTGCGACCACAGCTCACGAAAAACTCAATCATAGAAGTTGATATTCGTGTTCGATATGATGGCATATAACTTGAGTACACATTGTCGTAGGCCGATGAAACCGCGTGCAATAGCTTCGTCTCGTCGAACTACACGAGTGCAATGCGAGAAGTTTGCGTGTGAACAATTTGTCTTCGAGAAAAAGTCGATTATACATTAGCGTTTTTACGACATCGTGGGAATCACTTTTTTTTGGCTGCACCTAGACAAAATCTGGCATCATATTCGGTCTCAGCACGTCGAATAACCAAGGAAACTGATGCGACATCGTTTTCTTTGCGACCACAGCTCACGAAAAACTCAATCATAGAAGTTGATATTCGTGTTCGATATGATGGCATATAACTTGAGTACACATTGTCGTAGGCCGATGAAACCGCGTGCAATAGCTTCGTCTCGTCGAACTACACGAGTACAATGCGCGAAGTTTGCGTGTGAACAATTTGTCTTCGAGAAAAAGTCGATTATACATTAGCGTTTTTACGACATCGTGGGAATCACTTTTTTTTGGCTGCACCTAGACAAAATCTGGCATCATATTCGGTTTCAGCACGTCGAATAACCAAGGAAACTGATGCGACATCGTTTTCTTTGCGACCACAGCTCACGAAAAACTCAATCATAGAAGTTGATATTCGTGTTCGATATGATGGCATATAACTTGAGTACACAATGTCGTAGGGCGATGAAACCGCGTGCAATAGCTTCGTCTCGTCGAACTACACGAGTGCAATGCGCGAAGTTTGCGTGTGAACAATTTGTCTTCGAGAAAAAGTCGATTATACATATGCGTTTTTACGACATCGTGGGAATCACTTTTTTTTGGCTGCACCTAGACAAAATCTGGCATCATATTCGGTTTCAGCACGTCGAATAACCAAGGAAACTGATGCGACATCGTTTTCTTTGCGACCACAGCTCACGAAAAACTCAATCATAGAAGTTGATATTCGTGTTCGATATGATGGCATATAACTTGAGTACACATTGTCATAGGCCGATGAAACCGCGTGCAATAGCTTCGTCTCGTCGAACTACACGAGTACAATGCGCGAAGTTTGCGTGTGAACAATTTGTCTTCGAGAAAAAGTCGATTATACATATGCGTTTTTACGACATCGTGGGAATCACTTTTTTTTGGCTGCACCTAGACAAAATCTGGCATCATATTCGGTTTCAGCACGTCGAATAACCAAGGAAACTGATGCGACATCGTTTTCTTTGCGACCACAGCTCACGAAAAACTCAATCATAGAAGTTGATATTCGTGTTCGATATGATGGCATATAACTTGAGTACACATTGTCGTAGGCCGATGAAACCGCGTGCAATAGCTTCGTCTCGTCGAACTACACGAGTGCAATGCGAGAAGTTTGCGTGTGAACAATTTGTCTTCGAGAAAAAGTCGATTATACATTAGCGTTTTTACGACATCGTGGGAATCACTTTTTTTTGGCTGCACCTAGACAAAATCTGGCATCATATTCTGTCTCAGCACGTCGAATAACCAAGGAAACTGATGCGACATCGTTTTCTTTGCGACCACAGCTCACGAAAAACTCAATCATAGAAGTTGATATTCGTGTTCGATATGATGGCATATAACTTGAGTACACATTGTCGTAGGCCGATGAAACCGCGTGCAATAGCTTCGTCTCGTCGAACTACACGAGTACAATGCGCGAAGTTTGCGTGTGAACAATTTGTCTTCGAGAAAAAGTCGATTATACATTAGCGTTTTTACGACATCGTGGGAATCACTTTTTTTTTGGCTGCACCTAGACAAAATCTGGCATCATATTCGGTTTCAGCACGTCGAATAACCAAGGAAACTGATGCGACATCGTTTTCTTTGCGACCACAGCTCACGAAAAACTCAATCATAGAAGTTGATATTCGTGTTCGATATGATGGCATATAACTTGAGTACACATTGTCGTAGGCCGATGAAACCGCGTGCAATAGCTTCGTCTCGTCGAACTACACGAGTGCAATGCGCGAAGTTTGCGTGTGAACAATTTGTCTTCGAGAAAAAGTCGATTATACATTAGCGTGTTTACGACATCGTGGGAATCACTTTTTTTTGGCTGCACCTAGACAAAATCTGGCATCATATTCGGTCCTCAGCACGTCGAATAACCAAGGAAACTGATGCGACATCGTTTTCTTTGCGACCACAGCTCACGAAAAACTCAATCATAGAAGTTGATATTCGTGTTCGGTATGATGGCATATAACTTGAGTACACATTGTCGTAGGCCGATGAAACCGCGTGCAATAGCTTCGTCTCGTCGAACTACACGAGTGCAATGCGAGAAGTTTGCGTGTGAACAATTTGTCTTCGAGAAAAAGTCGATTATACATTAGCGTTTTTACGACATCGTGGGAATCACTTTTTTTTGGCTGCACCTAGACAAAATCTGGCATCATATTCGGTCTCAGCACGTCGAATAACCAAGGAAACTGATGCGACATCGTTTTCTTTGCGACCACAGCTCACGAAAAACTCAATCATAGAAGTTGATATTCGTGTTCGATATGATGGCATATAACTTGAGTACACATTGTCGTAGGGCGATGAAACCGCGTGCAATAGCTTCGTCTCGTCGAACTACACGAGTGCAATGCGAGAAGTTTGCGTGTGAACAATTTGTCTTCGAGAAAAAGTCGATTATACATTAGCGTTTTTACGACATCGCGGGAATCACTTTTTTTTGGCTGCACCTAGACAAAATCTGGCATCATATTCGGTTTCAGCACGTCGAATAACCAAGGAAACTGATGCGACATCGTTTTCTTTGCGACCACAGCTCACGAAAAACTCAATCATAGAAGTTGATATTCGTGTTCGATATAATGGCATATAACTTGAGTACACATTGTCGTAGGCCGATGAAACCGCGTGCAATAGCTTCGTCTCGTCGAACTACACGAGTGCAATGCGAGAAGTTTGCGTGTGAACAATTTGTCTTCGAGAAAAAGTCGATTATACATTAGCGTTTTTACGACATCGTGGGAATCACTTTTTTTTGGCTGCACCTAGACAAAATCTGGCATCATATTCGGTCTCAGCACGTCGAATAACCAAGGAAACTGATGCGACATCGTTTTCTTTGCGACCACAGCTCACGAAAAACTCAATCATAGAAGTTGATATTCGTGTTCGATATGATGGCATATAACTTGAGTACACATTGTCGTAGGCCGATGAAACCGCGTGCAATAGCTTCGTCTCGTCGAACTACACGAGTGCAATGCGAGAAGTTTGCGTGTGAACAATTTGTCTTCGAGAAAAAGTCGATTATACATTAGCGTTTTTACGACATCGTGGGAATCACTTTTTTTTGGCTGCACCTAGACAAAATCTGGCATCATATTCGGTCTCAGCACGTCGAATAACCAAGGAAACTGATGCGACATCGTTTTCTTTGCGACCACAGCTCACGAAAAACTCAATCATAGAAGTTGATATTCGTGTTCGATATGATGGCATATAACTTGAGTACACATTGTCGTAGGCCGATGAAACCGCGTGCAATAGCTTCGTCTCGTCGAACTACACGAGTGCAATGCGCGAAGTTTGCGTGTGAACAATTTGTCTTCGAGAAAAAGTCGATTATACATATGCGTTTTTACGACATCGTGGGAATCACTTTTTTTTGGCTGCACCTAGACAAAATCTGGCATCATATTCGGTTTCAGCACGTCGAATAACCAAGGAAACTGATGCGACATCGTTTTCTTTGCGACCACAGCTCACGAAAAACTCAATCATAGAAGTTGATATTCGTGTTCGATATGATGGCATATAACTTGAGTACACATTGTCGTAGGCCGATGAAACCGCGTGCAATAGCTTCGTCTCGTCGAACTACACGAGTGCAATGCGAGAAGTTTGCGTGTGAACAATTTGTCTTCGAGAAAAAGTCGATTATACATTAGCGTTTTTACGACATCGTGGGAATCACTTTTTTTTGGCTGCACCTAGACAAAATCTGGCATCATATTCGGTCTCAGCACGTCGAATAACCAAGGAAACTGATGCGACATCGTTTTCTTTGCGACCACAGCTCACGAAAAACTCAATCATAGAAGTTGATATTCGTGTTCGATATGATGGCATATAACTTGAGTACACATTGTCGTAGGCCGATGAAACCGCGTGCAATAGCTTCGTCTCGTCGAACTACACGAGTACAATGCGCGAAGTTTGCGTGTGAACAATTTGTCTTCGAGAAAAAGTCGATTATACATTAGCGTTTTTACGACATCGTGGGAATCACTTTTTTTTGGCTGCACCTAGACAAAATCTGGCATCATATTCGGTTTCAGCACGTCGAATAACCAAGGAAACTGATGCGACATCGTTTTCTTTGCGACCACAGCTCACGAAAAACTCAATCATAGAAGTTGATATTCGTGTTCGATATGATGGCATATAACTTGAGTACACAATGTCGTAGGGCGATGAAACCGCGTGCAATAGCTTCGTCTCGTCGAACTACACGAGTGCAATGCGCGAAGTTTGCGTGTGAACAATTTGTCTTCGAGAAAAAGTCGATTATACATATGCGTTTTTACGACATCGTGGGAATCACTTTTTTTTGGCTGCACCTAGACAAAATCTGGCATCATATTCGGTTTCAGCACGTCGAATAACCAAGGAAACTGATGCGACATCGTTTTCTTTGCGACCACAGCTCACGAAAAACTCAATCATAGAAGTTGATATTCGTGTTCGATATGATGGCATATAACTTGAGTACACATTGTCATAGGCCGATGAAACCGCGTGCAATAGCTTCGTCTCGTCGAACTACACGAGTACAATGCGCGAAGTTTGCGTGTGAACAATTTGTCTTCGAGAAAAAGTCGATTATACATATGCGTTTTTACGACATCGTGGGAATCACTTTTTTTTGGCTGCACCTAGACAAAATCTGGCATCATATTCGGTTTCAGCACGTCGAATAACCAAGGAAACTGATGCGACATCGTTTTCTTTGCGACCACAGCTCACGAAAAACTCAATCATAGAAGTTGATATTCGTGTTCGATATGATGGCATATAACTTGAGTACACATTGTCGTAGGCCGATGAAACCGCGTGCAATAGCTTCGTCTCGTCGAACTACACGAGTGCAATGCGAGAAGTTTGCGTGTGAACAATTTGTCTTCGAGAAAAAGTCGATTATACATTAGCGTTTTTACGACATCGTGGGAATCACTTTTTTTTGGCTGCACCTAGACAAAATCTGGCATCATATTCTGTCTCAGCACGTCGAATAACCAAGGAAACTGATGCGACATCGTTTTCTTTGCGACCACAGCTCACGAAAAACTCAATCATAGAAGTTGATATTCGTGTTCGATATGATGGCATATAACTTGAGTACACATTGTCGTAGGCCGATGAAACCGCGTGCAATAGCTTCGTCTCGTCGAACTACACGAGTACAATGCGCGAAGTTTGCGTGTGAACAATTTGTCTTCGAGAAAAAGTCGATTATACATTAGCGTTTTTACGACATCGTGGGAATCACTTTTTTTTTGGCTGCACCTAGACAAAATCTGGCATCATATTCGGTTTCAGCACGTCGAATAACCAAGGAAACTGATGCGACATCGTTTTCTTTGCGACCACAGCTCACGAAAAACTCAATCATAGAAGTTGATATTCGTGTTCGATATGATGGCATATAACTTGAGTACACATTGTCGTAGGCCGATGAAACCGCGTGCAATAGCTTCGTCTCGTCGAACTACACGAGTGCAATGCGCGAAGTTTGCGTGTGAACAATTTGTCTTCGAGAAAAAGTCGATTATACATTAGCGTGTTTACGACATCGTGGGAATCACTTTTTTTTGGCTGCACCTAGACAAAATCTGGCATCATATTCGGTCCTCAGCACGTCGAATAACCAAGGAAACTGATGCGACATCGTTTTCTTTGCGACCACAGCTCACGAAAAACTCAATCATAGAAGTTGATATTCGTGTTCGATATGATGGCATATAACTTGAGTACACATTGTCGTAGGCCGATGAAACCGCGTGCAATAGCTTCGTCTCGTCGAACTACACGAGTGCAATGCGAGAAGTTTGCGTGTGAACAATTTGTCTTCGAGAAAAAGTCGATTATACATTAGCGTTTTTACGACATCGTGGGAATCACTTTTTTTTGGCTGCACCTAGACAAAATCTGGCATCATATTCGGTTTCAGCACGTCTAATAACCAAGGAAACTGATGCGACATCGTTTTCTTTGCGACCACAGCTCACGAAAAACTCAATCATAGAAGTTGATATTCGTGTTCGATATGATGGCATATAACTTGAGTAAACAATGTCGTAGGGCGATGAAACCGCGTGCAATAGCTTCGTCTCGTCGAACTACACGAGTGCAATGCGCGAAGTTTGCGTGTGAACAATTTGTCTTCGAGAAAAAGTCGATTATACATATGCGTTTTTACGACATCGTGGGAATCACTTTTTTTTGGCTGCACCTAGACAAAATCTGGCATCATATTCGGTTTCAGCACGTCGAATAACCAAGGAAACTGATGCGACATCGTTTTCTTTGCGACCACAGCTCACGAAAAACTCAATCATAGAAGTTGATATTCGTGTTCGATATGATGGCATATAACTTGAGTACACATTGTCGTAGGCCGATGAAACCGCGTGCAATAGCTTCGTCTCGTCGAACTACACGAGTGCAATGCGAGAAGTTTGCGTGTGAACAATTTGTCTTCGAGAAAAAGTCGATTATACATTAGCGTTTTTACGACATCGTGGGAATCACTTTTTTTTGGCTGCACCTAGACAAAATCTGGCATCATATTCGGTCTCAGCACGTCGAATAACCAAGGAAACTGATGCGACATCGTTTTCTTTGCGACCACAGCTCACGAAAAACTCAATCATAGAAGTTGATATTCGTGTTCGATATGATGGCATATAACTTGAGTACACATTGTCGTAGGCCGATGAAACCGCGTGCAATAGCTTCGTCTCGTCGAACTACACGAGTGCAATGCGCGAAGTTTGCGTGTGAACAATTTGTCTTCGAGAAAAAGTCGATTATACATATGCGTTTTTACGACATCGTGGGAATCACTTTTTTTTGGCTGCACCTAGACAAAATCTGGCATCATATTCGGTTTCAGCACGTCGAATAACCAAGGAAACTGATGCGACATCGTTTTCTTTGCGACCACAGCTCACGAAAAACTCAATCATAGAAGTTGATATTCGTGTTCGATATGATGGCATATAACTTGAGTACACATTGTCGTAGGCCGATGAAACCGCGTGCAATAGCTTCGTCTCGTCGAACTACACGAGTGCAATGCGAGAAGTTTGCGTGTGAACAATTTGTCTTCGAGAAAAAGTCGATTATACATTAGCGTTTTTACGACATCGTGGGAATCACTTTTTTTTGGCTGCACCTAGACAAAATCTGGCATCATATTCGGTCTCAGCACGTCGAATAACCAAGGAAACTGATGCGACATCGTTTTCTTTGCGACCACAGCTCACGAAAAACTCAATCATAGAAGTTGATATTCGTGTTCGATATGATGGCATATAACTTGAGTACACATTGTCGTAGGCCGATGAAACCGCGTGCAATAGCTTCGTCTCGTCGAACTACACGAGTACAATGCGCGAAGTTTGCGTGTGAACAATTTGTCTTCGAGAAAAAGTCGATTATACATTAGCGTTTTTACGACATCGTGGGAATCACTTTTTTTTGGCTGCACCTAGACAAAATCTGGCATCATATTCGGTTTCAGCACGTCGAATAACCAAGGAAACTGATGCGACATCGTTTTCTTTGCGACCACAGCTCACGAAAAACTCAATCATAGAAGTTGATATTCGTGTTCGATATGATGGCATATAACTTGAGTACACATTGTCGTAGGACGATGAAACCGTGTGCAATAGCTTCGTCTCGTCGAACTACACGAGTGCAATGCGCGAAGTTTGCGTGTGAACAATTTGTCTTCGAGAAAAAGTCGATTATACATATGCGTTTTTACGACATCGTGGGAATCACTTTTTTTTGGCTGCACCTAGACAAAATCTGGCATCATATTCGGTTTCAGCACGTCGAATAACCAAGGAAACTGATGCGACATCGTTTTCTTTGCGACCACAGCTCACGAAAAACTCAATCATAGAAGTTGATATTCGTGTTCGATATGATGGCATATAACTTGAGTACACATTGTCGTAGGCCGATGAAACCGCGTGCAATAGCTTCGTCTCGTCGAACTACACGAGTGCAATGCGAGAAGTTTGCGTGTGAACAATTTGTCTTCGAGAAAAAGTCGATTATACATTAGCGTTTTTACGACATCGTGGGAATCACTTTTTTTTGGCTGCACCTAGACAAAATCTGGCATCATATTCGGTCTCAGCACGTCGAATAACCAAGGAAACTGATGCGACATCGTTTTCTTTGCGACCACAGCTCACGAAAAACTCAATCATAGAAGTTGATATTCGTGTTCGATATGATGGCATATAACTTGAGTACACATTGTCGTAGGGCGATGAAACCGCGTGCAATAGCTTCGTCTCGTCGAACTACACGAGTGCAATGCGAGAAGTTTGCGTGTGAACAATTTGTCTTCGAGAAAAAGTCGATTATACATTAGCGTTTTTACGACATCGCGGGAATCACTTTTTTTTGGCTGCACCTAGACAAAATCTGGCATCATATTCGGTTTCAGCACGTCGAATAACCAAGGAAACTGATGCGACATCGTTTTCTTTGCGACCACAGCTCACGAAAAACTCAATCATAGAAGTTGATATTCGTGTTCGATATAATGGCATATAACTTGAGTACACATTGTCGTAGGCCGATGAAACCGCGTGCAATAGCTTCGTCTCGTCGAACTACACGAGTGCAATGCGAGAAGTTTGCGTGTGAACAATTTGTCTTCGAGAAAAAGTCGATTATACATTAGCGTTTTTACGACATCGTGGGAATCACTTTTTTTTGGCTGCACCTAGACAAAATCTGGCATCATATTCGGTCTCAGCACGTCGAATAACCAAGGAAACTGATGCGACATCGTTTTCTTTGCGACCACAGCTCACGAAAAACTCAATCATAGAAGTTGATATTCGTGTTCGATATGATGGCATATAACTTGAGTACACATTGTCGTAGGCCGATGAAACCGCGTGCAATAGCTTCGTCTCGTCGAACTACACGAGTGCAATGCGAGAAGTTTGCGTGTGAACAATTTGTCTTCGAGAAAAAGTCGATTATACATTAGCGTTTTTACGACATCGTGGGAACCACTTTTTTTTGGCTGCACCTAGACAAAATCTGGCATCATATTCGGTCTCAGCACGTCGAATAACCAAGGAAACTGATGCGACATCGTTTTCTTTGCGACCACAGCTCACGAAAAACTCAATCATAGAAGTTGATATTCGTGTTCGATATGATGGCATATAACTTGAGTACACATTGTCGTAGGCCGATGAAACCGCGTGCAATAGCTTCGTCTCGTCGAACTACACGAGTGCAATGCGCGAAGTTTGCGTGTGAACAATTTGTCTTCGAGAAAAAGTCGATTATACATATGCGTTTTTACGACATCGTGGGAATCACTTTTTTTTGGCTGCACCTAGACAAAATCTGGCATCATATTCGGTTTCAGCACGTCGAATAACCAAGGAAACTGATGCGACATCGTTTTCTTTGCGACCACAGCTCACGAAAAACTCAATCATAGAAGTTGATATTCGTGTTCGATATGATGGCATATAACTTGAGTACACATTGTCGTAGGCCGATGAAACCGCGTGCAATAGCTTCGTCTCGTCGAACTACACGAGTGCAATGCGAGAAGTTTGCGTGTGAACAATTTGTCTTCGAGAAAAAGTCGATTATACATTAGCGTTTTTACGACATCGTGGGAATCACTTTTTTTTGGCTGCACCTAGACAAAATCTGGCATCATATTCGGTCTCAGCACGTCGAATAACCAAGGAAACTGATGCGACATCGTTTTCTTTGCGACCACAGCTCACGAAAAACTCAATCATAGAAGTTGATATTCGTGTTCGATATGATGGCATATAACTTGAGTACACATTGTCGTAGGCCGATGAAACCGCGTGCAATAGCTTCGTCTCGTCGAACTACACGAGTACAATGCGCGAAGTTTGCGTGTGAACAATTTGTCTTCGAGAAAAAGTCGATTATACATTAGCGTTTTTACGACATCGTGGGAATCACTTTTTTTTGGCTGCACCTAGACAAAATCTGGCATCATATTCGGTTTCAGCACGTCGAATAACCAAGGAAACTGATGCGACATCGTTTTCTTTGCGACCACAGCTCACGAAAAACTCAATCATAGAAGTTGATATTCGTGTTCGATATGATGGCATATAACTTGAGTACACATTGTCGTAGGACGATGAAACCGTGTGCAATAGCTTCGTCTCGTCGAACTACACGAGTGCAATGCGCGAAGTTTGCGTGTGAACAATTTGTCTTCGAGAAAAAGTCGATTATACATATGCGTTTTTACGACATCGTGGGAATCACTTTTTTTTGGCTGCACCTAGACAAAATCTGGCATCATATTCGGTTTCAGCACGTCGAATAACCAAGGAAACTGATGCGACATCGTTTTCTTTGCGACCACAGCTCACGAAAAACTCAATCATAGAAGTTGATATTCGTGTTCGATATGATGGCATATAACTTGAGTACACATTGTCGTAGGCCGATGAAACCGCGTGCAATAGCTTCGTCTCGTCGAACTACACGAGTGCAATGCGAGAAGTTTGCGTGTGAACAATTTGTCTTCGAGAAAAAGTCGATTATACATTAGCGTTTTTACGACATCGTGGGAATCACTTTTTTTTGGCTGCACCTAGACAAAATCTGGCATCATATTCGGTCTCAGCACGTCGAATAACCAAGGAAACTGATGCGACATCGTTTTCTTTGCGACCACAGCTCACGAAAAACTCAATCATAGAAGTTGATATTCGTGTTCGATATGATGGCATATAACTTGAGTACACATTGTCGTAGGGCGATGAAACCGCGTGCAATAGCTTCGTCTCGTCGAACTACACGAGTGCAATGCGAGAAGTTTGCGTGTGAACAATTTGTCTTCGAGAAAAAGTCGATTATACATTAGCGTTTTTACGACATCGTGGGAATCACTTTTTTTTGGCTGCACCTAGACAAAATCTGGCATCATATTCGGTTTCAGCACGTCGAATAACCAAGGAAACTGATGCGACATCGTTTTCTTTGCGACCACAGCTCACGAAAAACTCAATCATAGAAGTTGATATTCGTGTTCGATATAATGGCATATAACTTGAGTACACATTGTCGTAGGCCGATGAAACCGCGTGCAATAGCTTCGTCTCGTCGAACTACACGAGTGCAATGCGAGAAGTTTGCGTGTGAACAATTTGTCTTCGAGAAAAAGTCGATTATACATTAGCGTTTTTACGACATCGTGGGAATCACTTTTTTTTGGCTGCACCTAGACAAAATCTGGCATCATATTCGGTCTCAGCACGTCGAATAACCAAGGAAACTGATGCGACATCGTTTTCTTTGCGACCACAGCTCACAAAAAACTCAATCATAGAAGTTGATATTCGTGTTCGATATGATGGCATATAACTTGAGTACACATTGTCGTAGGGCGATGAAACCCCGTGCAATAGCTTCGTCTCGTCGAACTACACGAGTGCAATGCGAGAAGTTTGCGTGTGAACAATTTGTCTTCGAGAAAAAGTCGATTATACATTAGCGTTTTTACGACATCGTGGGAATCACTTTTTTTTGGCTGCACCTAGACAAAATCTGGCATCATATTCGGTTTCAGCATGTCTAATAACCAAGGAAACTGATGCGACATCGTTTTCTTTGCGATCACAGCTCACGAAAAACTCAATCATAGAAGTTGATATTCGTGTTCGATATGATGGCATATAACTTGAGTACACAATGTCGTAGGGCGATGAAACCGCGTGCAATAGCTTCGTCTCGTCGAACTACACGAGTGCAATGCGCGAAGTTTGCGTGTGAACAATTTGTCTTCGAGAAAAAGTCGATTATACATATGCGTTTTTACGACATCGTGGGAATCACTTTTTTTTGGCTGCACCTAGACAAAATCTGGCATCATATTCGGTCTCAGCACGTCGAATAACCAAGGAAACTGATGCGACATCGTTTTCTTTGCGACCACAGCTCACGAAAAACTCAATCATAGAAGTTGATATTCGTGTTCGATATGATGGCATATAACTTGAGTACACATTGTCATAGGCCGATGAAACCGCGTGCAATAGCTTCGTCTCGTCGAACTACACGAGTACAATGCGCGAAGTTTGCGTGTGAACAATTTGTCTTCGAGAAAAAGTCGATTATACATATGCGTTTTTACGACATCGTGGGAATCACTTTTTTTTGGCTGCACCTAGACAAAATCTGGCATCATATTCGGTTTCAGCACGTCGAATAACCAAGGAAACTGATGCGACATCGTTTTCTTTGCGACCACAGCTCACGAAAAACTCAATCATAGAAGTTGATATTCGTGTTCGATATGATGGCATATAACTTGAGTACACATTGTCGTAGGCCGATGAAACCGCGTGCAATAGCTTCGTCTCGTCGAACTACACGAGTGCAATGCGAGAAGTTTGCGTGTGAACAATTTGTCTTCGAGAAAAAGTCGATTATACATTAGCGTTTTTACGACATCGTGGGAATCACTTTTTTTTGGCTGCACCTAGACAAAATCTGGCATCATATTCGGTCTCAGCACGTCGAATAACCAAGGAAACTGATGCGACATCGTTTTCTTTGCGACCACAGCTCACGAAAAACTCAATCATAGAAGTTGATATTCGTGTTCGATATGATGGCATATAACTTGAGTACACATTGTCGTAGGCCGATGAAACCGCGTGCAATAGCTTCGTCTCGTCGAACTACACGAGTGCAATGCGAGAAGTTTGCGTGTGAACAATTTGTCTTCGAGAAAAAGTCGATTATACATTAGCGTTTTTACGACATCGTGGGAATCACTTTTTTTTGGCTGCACCTAGACAAAATCTGGCATCATATTCGGTCTCAGCACGTCGAATAACCAAGGAAACTGATGCGACATCGTTTTCTTTGCGACCACAGCTCACGAAAAACTCAATCATAGAAGTTGATATTCGTGTTCGATATGATGGCATATAACTTGAGTACACATTGTCGTAGGGCGATGAAACCGCGTGCAATAGCTTCGTCTCGTCGAACTACACGAGTGCAATGCGAGAAGTTTGCGTGTGAACAATTTGTCATCGAGAAAAAGTCGATTATACATTAGCGTTTTTACGACATCGTGGGAATCACTTTTTTTTGGCTGCACCTAGACAAAATCTGGCATCATATTCGGTTTCAGCATGTCTAATAACCAAGGAAACTGATGCGACATCGTTTTCTTTGCGACCACAGCTCACGAAAAACTCAATCATAGAAGTTGATATTCGTGTTCGATATGATGGCATATAACTTGAGTACACAATGTCGTAGGGCAATGAAACCGCGTGCAATAGCTTCGTCTCGTCGAACTACACGAGTGCAATGCGCGAAGTTTGCGTGTGGACAATTTGTCTTCGAGAAAAAGTCGATTATACATATGCGTTTTTACGACATCGTGGGAATCACTTTTTTTTGGCTGCACCTAGACAAAATCTGGCATCATATTCGGTTTCAGCACGTCGAATAACCAAGGAAACTGATGCGACATCGTTTTCTTTGCGACCACAGCTCACGAAAAACTCAATCATAGAAGTTGATATTCGTGTTCGATATGATGGCATATAACTTGAGTACACATTGTCGTAGGCCGATGAAACCGCGTGCAATAGCTTCGTCTCGTCGAACTACACGAGTGCAATGCGAGAAGTTTGCGTGTGAACAATTTGTCTTCGAGAAAAAGTCGATTATACATTAGCGTTTTTACGACATCGTGGGAATCACTTTTTTTTGGCTGCACCTAGACAAAATCTGGCATCATATTCGGTCTCAGCACGTCGAATAACCAAGGAAACTGATGCGACATCGTTTTCTTTGCGACCACAGCTCACGAAAAACTCAATCATAGAAGTTGATATTCGTGTTCGATATGATGGCATATAACTTGAGTACACATTGTCGTAGGCCGATGAAACCGCGTGCAATAGCTTCGTCTCGTCGAACTACACGAGTGCAATGCGAGAAGTTTGCGTGTGAACAATTTGTCTTCGAGAAAAAGTCGATTATACATTAGCGTTTTTACGACATCGTGGGAATCACTTTTTTTTGGCTGCACCTAGACAAAATCTGGCATCATATTCGGTCTCAGCACGTCGAATAACCAAGGAAACTGATGCGACATCGTTTTCTTTGCGACCACAGCTCACGAAAAACTCAATCATAGAAGTTGATATTCGTGTTCGATATGATGGCATATAACTTGAGTACACATTGTCGTAGGCCGATGAAACCGCGTGCAATAGCTTCGTCTCGTCGAACTACACGAGTGCAATGCGAGAAGTTTGCGTGTGAACAATTTGTCTTCGAGAAAAAGTCGATTATACATTAGCGTTTTTACGACATCGTGGGAATCACTTTTTTTTGGCTGCACCTAGACAAAATCTGGCATCATATTCGGTCTCAGCACGTCGAATAACCAAGGAAACTGATGCGACATCGTTTTCTTTGCGACCACAGCTCACGAAAAACTCAATCATAGAAGTTGATATTCGTGTTCGATATGATGGCATATAACTTGAGTACACATTGTCGTAGGGCGATGAAACCGCGTGCAATAGCTTCGTCTCGTCGAACTACACGAGTGCAATGCGAGAAGTTTGCGTGTGAACAATTTGTCTTCGAGAAAAAGTCGATTATACATTAGCGTTTTTACGACATCGTGGGAATCACTTTTTTTTGGCTGCACCTAGACAAAATCTGGCATCATATTCGGTTTCAGCATGTCTAATAACCAAGGAAACTGATGCGACATCGTTTTCTTTGCGACCACAGCTCACGAAAAACTCAATCAAAGAAGTTGATATTCGTGTTCGATATGATGGCATATAACTTGAGTACACAATGTCGTAGGGCAATGAAACCGCGTGCAATAGCTTCGTCTCGTCGAACTACACGAGTGCAATGCGCGAAGTTTGCGTGTGGACAATTTGTCTTCGAGAAAAAGTCGATTATACATATGCGTTTTTACGACATCGTGGGAATCACTTTTTTTTGGCTGCACCTAGACAAAATCTGGCATCATATTCGGTTTCAGCACGTCGAATAACCAAGGAAACTGATGCGACATCGTTTTCTTTGCGACCACAGCTCACGAAAAACTCAATCATAGAAGTTGATATTCGTGTTCGATATGATGGCATATAACTTGAGTACACATTGTCGTAGGCCGATGAAACCGCGTGCAATAGCTTCGTCTCGTCGAACTACACGAGTGCAATGCGAGAAGTTTGCGTGTGAACAATTTGTCTTCGAGAAAAAGTCGATTATACATTAGCGTTTTTACGACATCGTGGGAATCACTTTTTTTTGGCTGCACCTAGACAAAATCTGGCATCATATTCGGTCTCAGCACGTCGAATAACCAAGGAAACTGATGCGACATCGTTTTCTTTGCGACCACAGCTCACGAAAAACTCAATCATAGAAGTTGATATTCGTGTTCGATATGATGGCATATAACTTGAGTACACATTGTCATAGGCCGATGAAACCGCGTGCAATAGCTTCGTCTCGTCGAACTACACGAGTACAATGCGCGAAGTTTGCGTGTGAACAATTTGTCTTCGAGAAAAAGTCGATTATACATATGCGTTTTTACGACATCGTGGGAATCACTTTTTTTTGGCTGCACCTAGACAAAATCTGGCATCATATTCGGTTTCAGCACGTCGAATAACCAAGGAAACTGATGCGACATCGTTTTCTTTGCGACCACAGCTCACGAAAAACTCAATCATAGAAGTTGATATTCGTGTTCGATATGATGGCATATAACTTGAGTACACATTGTCGTAGGCCGATGAAACCGCGTGCAATAGCTTCGTCTCGTCGAACTACACGAGTGCAATGCGAGAAGTTTGCGTGTGAACAATTTGTCTTCGAGAAAAAGTCGATTATACATTAGCGTTTTTACGACATCGTGGGAATCACTTTTTTTTGGCTGCACCTAGACAAAATCTGGCATCATATTCGGTCTCAGCACGTCGAATAACCAAGGAAACTGATGCGACATCGTTTTCTTTGCGACCACAGCTCACGAAAAACTCAATCATAGAAGTTGATATTCGTGTTCGATATGATGGCATATAACTTGAGTACACATTGTCGTAGGCCGATGAAACCGCGTGCAATAGCTTCGTCTCGTCGAACTACACGAGTACAATGCGCGAAGTTTGCGTGTGAACAATTTGTCTTCGAGAAAAAGTCGATTATACATTAGCGTTTTTACGACATCGTGGGAATCACTTTTTTTTGGCTGCACCTAGACAAAATCTGGCATCATATTCGGTTTCAGCACGTCGAATAACCAAGGAAACTGATGCGACATCGTTTTCTTTGCGACCACAGCTCACGAAAAACTCAATCATAGAAGTTGATATTCGTGTTCGATATGATGGCATATAACTTGAGTACACATTGTCGTAGGCCGATGAAACCGCGTGCAATAGCTTCGTCTCGTCGAACTACACGAGTGCAATGCGAGAAGTTTGCGTGTGAACAATTTGTCTTCGAGAAAAAGTCGATTATACATTAGCGTTTTTACGACATCGTGGGAATCACTTTTTTTTGGCTGCACCTAGACAAAATCTGGCATCATATTCGGTCTCAGCACGTCGAATAACCAAGGAAACTGATGCGACATCGTTTTCTTTGCGACCACAGCTCACGAAAAACTCAATCATAGAAGTTGATATTCGTGTTCGATATGATGGCATATAACTTGAGTACACATTGTCGTAGGCCGATGAAACCGCGTGCAATAGCTTCGTCTCGTCGAACTACACGAGTACAATGCGCGAAGTTTGCGTGTGAACAATTTGTCTTCGAGAAAAAGTCGATTATACATTAGCGTTTTTACGACATCGTGGGAATCACTTTTTTTTGGCTGCACCTAGACAAAATCTGGCATCATATTCGGTTTCAGCACGTCGAATAACCAAGGAAACTGATGCGACATCGTTTTCTTTGCGACCACAGCTCACGAAAAACTCAATCATAGAAGTTGATATTCGTGTTCGATATGATGGCATATAACTTGAGTACACATTGTCGTAGGCCGATGAAACCGCGTGCAATAGCTTCGTCTCGTCGAACTACACGAGTGCAATGCGAGAAGTTTGCGTGTGAACAATTTGTCTTCGAGAAAAAGTCGATTATACATTAGCGTTTTTACGACATCGTGGGAATCACTTTTTTTTGGCTGCACCTAGACAAAATCTGGCATCATATTCGGTTTCAGCACGTCTAATAACCAAGGAAACTGATGCGACATCGTTTTCTTTGCGACCACAGCTCACGAAAAACTCAATCATAGAAGTTGATATTCGTGTTCGATATGATGGCATATAACTTGAGTAAACAATGTCGTAGGGCGATGAAACCGCGTGCAATAGCTTCGTCTCGTCGAACTACACGAGTGCAATGCGCGAAGTTTGCGTGTGAACAATTTGTCTTCGAGAAAAAGTCGATTATACATATGCGTTTTTACGACATCGTGGCAATCACTTTTTTTTGGCTGCACCTAGACAAAATCTGGCATCATATTCGGTTTCAGCATGTCTAATAACCAAGGAAACTGATGCGACATCGTTTTCTTTGCGACCACAGCTCACGAAAAACTCAATCATAGAAGTTGATATTCGTGTTCGATATGATGGCATATAACTTGAGTACACAATGTCGTAGGGCGATGAAACCGCGTGCAATAGCTTCGTCTCGTCGAACTACACGAGTGCAATGCGCGAAGTTTGCGTGTGAACAATTTGTCTTCGAGAAAAAGTCGATTATACATATGCGTTTTTACGACATCGTGGGAATCACTTTTTTTTGGCTGCACCTAGACAAAATCTGGCATCATATTCGGTTTCAGCACGTCGAATAACCAAGGAAACTGATGCGACATCGTTTTCTTTGCGACCACAGCTCACGAAAAACTCAATCATAGAAGTTGATATTCGTGTTCGATATGATGGCATATAACTTGAGTACACATTGTCATAGGCCGATGAAACCGCGTGCAATAGCTTCGTCTCGTCGAACTACACGAGTACAATGCGCGAAGTTTGCGTGTGAACAATTTGTCTTCGAGAAAAAGTCGATTATACATATGCGTTTTTACGACATCGTGGGAATCACTTTTTTTTGGCTGCACCTAGACAAAATCTGGCATCATATTCGGTTTCAGCACGTCGAATAACCAAGGATACTGATGCGACATCGTTTTCTTTGCGACCACAGCTCACGAAAAACTCAATCATAGAAGTTGATATTCGTGTTCGATATGATGGCATATAACTTGAGTACACATTGTCGTAGGCCGATGAAACCGCGTGCAATAGCTTCGTCTCGTCGAACTACACGAGTGCAATGCGAGAAGTTTGCGTGTGAACAATTTGTCTTCGAGAAAAAGTCGATTATACATTAGCGTTTTTACGACATCGTGGGAATCACTTTTTTTTGGCTGCACCTAGACAAAATCTGGCATCATATTCGGTCTCAGCACGTCGAATAACCAAGGAAACTGATGCGACATCGTTTTCTTTGCGACCACAGCTCACGAAAAACTCAATCATAGAAGTTGATATTCGTGTTCGATATGATGGCATATAACTTGAGTACACATTGTCGTAGGCCGATGAAACCGCGTGCAATAGCTTCGTCTCGTCGAACTACACGAGTACAATGCGCGAAGTTTGCGTGTGAACAATTTGTCTTCGAGAAAAAGTCGATTATACATTAGCGTTTTTACGACATCGTGGGAATCACTTTTTTTTGGCTGCACCTAGACAAAATCTGGCATCATATTCGGTTTCAGCACGTCGAATAACCAAGGAAACTGATGCGACATCGTTTTCTTTGCGACCACAGCTCACGAAAAACTCAATCATAGAAGTTGATATTCGTGTTCGATATGATGGCATATAACTTGAGTACACATTGTCGTAGGCCGATGAAACCGCGTGCAATAGCTTCGTCTCGTCGAACTACACGAGTGCAATGCGCGAAGTTTGCGTGTGAACAATTTGTCTTCGAGAAAAAGTCGATTATACATTAGCGTGTTTACGACATCGTGGGAATCACTTTTTTTTGGCTGCACCTAGACAAAATCTGGCATCATATTCGGTCCTCAGCACGTCGAATAACCAAGGAAACTGATGCGACATCGTTTTCTTTGCGACCACAGCTCACGAAAAACTCAATCATAGAAGTTGATATTCGTGTTCGATATGATGGCATATAACTTGAGTACACATTGTCGTAGGCCGATGAAACCGCGTGCAATAGCTTCGTCTCGTCGAACTACACGAGTGCAATGCGAGAAGTTTGCGTGTGAACAATTTGTCTTCGAGAAAAAGTCGATTATACATTAGCGTTTTTACGACATCGTGGGAATCACTTTTTTTTGGCTGCACCTAGACAAAATCTGGCATCATATTCGGTTTCAGCACGTCTAATAACCAAGGAAACTGATGCGACATCGTTTTCTTTGCGACCACAGCTCACGAAAAACTCAATCATAGAAGTTGATATTCGTGTTCGATATGATGGCATATAACTTGAGTAAACAATGTCGTAGGGCGATGAAACCGCGTGCAATAGCTTCGTCTCGTCGAACTACACGAGTGCAATGCGCGAAGTTTGCGTGTGAACAATTTGTCTTCGAGAAAAAGTCGATTATACATATGCGTTTTTACGACATCGTGGGAATCACTTTTTTTTGGCTGCACCTAGACAAAATCTGGCATCATATTCGGTTTCAGCACGTCGAATAACCAAGGAAACTGATGCGACATCGTTTTCTTTGCGACCACAGCTCACGAAAAACTCAATCATAGAAGTTGATATTCGTGTTCGATATGATGGCATATAACTTGAGTACACATTGTCGTAGGCCGATGAAACCGCGTGCAATAGCTTCGTCTCGTCGAACTACACGAGTGCAATGCGAGAAGTTTGCGTGTGAACAATTTGTCTTCGAGAAAAAGTCGATTATACATTAGCGTTTTTACGACATCGTGGGAATCACTTTTTTTTGGCTGCACCTAGACAAAATCTGGCATCATATTCGGTCTCAGCACGTCGAATAACCAAGGAAACTGATGCGACATCGTTTTCTTTGCGACCACAGCTCACGAAAAACTCAATCATAGAAGTTGATATTCGTGTTCGATATGATGGCATATAACTTGAGTACACAATGTCGTAGGGCAATGAAACCGCGTGCAATAGCTTCGTCTCGTCGAACTACACGAGTGCAATGCGCGAAGTTTGCGTGTGAACAATTTGTCTTCGAGAAAAAGTCGATTATACATATGCGTTTTTACGACATCGTGGGAATCACTTTTTTTTGGCTGCACCTAGACAAAATCTGGCATCATATTCGGTTTCAGCACGTCGAATAACCAAGGAAACTGATGCGACATCGTTTTCTTTGCGACCACAGCTCACGAAAAACTCAATCATAGAAGTTGATATTCGTGTTCGATATGATGGCATATAACTTGAGTACACATTGTCGTAGGCCGATGAAACCGCGTGCAATAGCTTCGTCTCGTCGAACTACACGAGTGCAATGCGAGAAGTTTGCGTGTGAACAATTTGTCTTCGAGAAAAAGTCGATTATACATTAGCGTTTTTACGACATCGTGGGAATCACTTTTTTTTGGCTGCACCTAGACAAAATCTGGCATCATATTCGGTCTCAGCACGTCGAATAACCAAGGAAACTGATGCGACATCGTTTTCTTTGCGACCACAGCTCACGAAAAACTCAATCATAGAAGTTGATATTCGTGTTCGATATGATGGCATATAACTTGAGTACACATTGTCGTAGGCCGATGAAACCGCGTGCAATAGCTTCGTCTCGTCGAACTACACGAGTGCAATGCGAGAAGTTTGCGTGTGAACAATTTGTCTTCGAGAAAAAGTCGATTATACATTAGCGTTTTTACGACATCGTGGGAATCACTTTTTTTTGGCTGCACCTAGACAAAATCTGGCATCATATTCGGTCTCAGCACGTCGAATAACCAAGGAAACTGATGCGACATCGTTTTCTTTGCGACCACAGCTCACGAAAAACTCAATCATAGAAGTTGATATTCGTGTTCGATATGATGGCATATAACTTGAGTACACATTGTCGTAGGCCGATGAAACCGCGTGCAATAGCTTCGTCTCGTCGAACTACACGAGTGCAATGCGAGAAGTTTGCGTGTGAACAATTTGTCTTCGAGAAAAAGTCGATTATACATTAGCGTTTTTACGACATCGTGGGAATCACTTTTTTTTGGCTGCACCTAGACAAAATCTGGCATCATATTCGGTCTCAGCACGTCGAATAACCAAGGAAACTGATGCGACATCGTTTTCTTTGCGACCACAGCTCACGAAAAACTCAATCATAGAAGTTGATATTCGTGTTCGATATGATGGCATATAACTTGAGTACACATTGTCGTAGGGCGATGAAACCGCGTGCAATAGCTTCGTCTCGTCGAACTACACGAGTGCAATGCGAGAAGTTTGCGTGTGAACAATTTGTCTTCGAGAAAAAGTCGATTATACATTAGCGTTTTTACGACATCGTGGGAATCACTTTTTTTTGGCTGCACCTAGACAAAATCTGGCATCATATTCGGTTTCAGCATGTCTAATAACCAAGGAAACTGATGCGACATCGTTTTCTTTGCGACCACAGCTCACGAAAAACTCAATCAAAGAAGTTGATATTCGTGTTCGATATGATGGCATATAACTTGAGTACACAATGTCGTAGGGCAATGAAACCGCGTGCAATAGCTTCGTCTCGTCGAACTACACGAGTGCAATGCGCGAAGTTTGCGTGTGGACAATTTGTCTTCGAGAAAAAGTCGATTATACATATGCGTTTTTACGACATCGTGGGAATCACTTTTTTTTGGCTGCACCTAGACAAAATCTGGCATCATATTCGGTTTCAGCACGTCGAATAACCAAGGAAACTGATGCGACATCGTTTTCTTTGCGACCACAGCTCACGAAAAACTCAATCATAGAAGTTGATATTCGTGTTCGATATGATGGCATATAACTTGAGTACACATTGTCGTAGGCCGATGAAACCGCGTGCAATAGCTTCGTCTCGTCGAACTACACGAGTGCAATGCGAGAAGTTTGCGTGTGAACAATTTGTCTTCGAGAAAAAGTCGATTATACATTAGCGTTTTTACGACATCGTGGGAATCACTTTTTTTTGGCTGCACCTAGACAAAATCTGGCATCATATTCGGTCTCAGCACGTCGAATAACCAAGGAAACTGATGCGACATCGTTTTCTTTGCGACCACAGCTCACGAAAAACTCAATCATAGAAGTTGATATTCGTGTTCGATATGATGGCATATAACTTGAGTACACATTGTCATAGGCCGATGAAACCGCGTGCAATAGCTTCGTCTCGTCGAACTACACGAGTACAATGCGCGAAGTTTGCGTGTGAACAATTTGTCTTCGAGAAAAAGTCGATTATACATATGCGTTTTTACGACATCGTGGGAATCACTTTTTTTTGGCTGCACCTAGACAAAATCTGGCATCATATTCGGTTTCAGCACGTCGAATAACCAAGGAAACTGATGCGACATCGTTTTCTTTGCGACCACAGCTCACGAAAAACTCAATCATAGAAGTTGATATTCGTGTTCGATATGATGGCATATAACTTGAGTACACATTGTCGTAGGCCGATGAAACCGCGTGCAATAGCTTCGTCTCGTCGAACTACACGAGTGCAATGCGAGAAGTTTGCGTGTGAACAATTTGTCTTCGAGAAAAAGTCGATTATACATTAGCGTTTTTACGACATCGTGGGAATCACTTTTTTTTGGCTGCACCTAGACAAAATCTGGCATCATATTCGGTCTCAGCACGTCGAATAACCAAGGAAACTGATGCGACATCGTTTTCTTTGCGACCACAGCTCACGAAAAACTCAATCATAGAAGTTGATATTCGTGTTCGATATGATGGCATATAACTTGAGTACACATTGTCGTAGGCCGATGAAACCGCGTGCAATAGCTTCGTCTCGTCGAACTACACGAGTGCAATGCGCGAAGTTTGCGTGTGAACAATTTGTCTTCGAGAAAAAGTCGATTATACATATGCGTTTTTACGACATCGTGGGAATCACTTTTTTTTGGCTGCACCTAGACAAAATCTGGCATCATATTCGGTTTCAGCACGTCGAATAACCAAGGAAACTGATGCGACATCGTTTTCTTTGCGACCACAGCTCACGAAAAACTCAATCATAGAAGTTGATATTCGTGTTCGATATGATGGCATATAACTTGAGTACACATTGTCGTAGGCCGATGAAACCGCGTGCAATAGCTTCGTCTCGTCGAACTACACGAGTGCAATGCGAGAAGTTTGCGTGTGAACAATTTGTCTTCGAGAAAAAGTCGATTATACATTAGCGTTTTTACGACATCGTGGGAATCACTTTTTTTTGGCTGCACCTAGACAAAATCTGGCATCATATTCGGTCTCAGCACGTCGAATAACCAAGGAAACTGATGCGACATCGTTTTCTTTGCGACCACAGCTCACGAAAAACTCAATCATAGAAGTTGATATTCGTGTTCGATATGATGGCATATAACTTGAGTACACATTGTCGTAGGCCGATGAAACCGCGTGCAATAGCTTCGTCTCGTCGAACTACACGAGTGCAATGCGAGAAGTTTGCGTGTGAACAATTTGTCTTCGAGAAAAAGTCGATTATACATTAGCGTTTTTACGACATCGTGGGAATCACTTTTTTTTGGCTGCACCTAGACAAAATCTGGCATCATATTCGGTCTCAGCACGTCGAATAACCAAGGAAACTGATGCGACATCGTTTTCTTTGCGACCACAGCTCACGAAAAACTCAATCATAGAAGTTGATATTCGTGTTCGATATGATGGCATATAACTTGAGTACACATTGTCGTAGGCCGATGAAACCGCGTGCAATAGCTTCGTCTCGTCGAACTACACGAGTGCAATGCGAGAAGTTTGCGTGTGAACAATTTGTCTTCGAGAAAAAGTCGATTATACATTAGCGTTTTTACGACATCGTGGGAATCACTTTTTTTTGGCTGCACCTAGACAAAATCTGGCATCATATTCGGTCTCAGCACGTCGAATAACCAAGGAAACTGATGCGACATCGTTTTCTTTGCGACCACAGCTCACGAAAAACTCAATCATAGAAGTTGATATTCGTGTTCGATATGATGGCATATAACTTGAGTACACATTGTCGTAGGGCGATGAAACCGCGTGCAATAGCTTCGTCTCGTCGAACTACACGAGTGCAATGCGAGAAGTTTGCGTGTGAACAATTTGTCTTCGAGAAAAAGTCGATTATACATTAGCGTTTTTACGACATCGTGGGAATCACTTTTTTTTGGCTGCACCTAGACAAAATCTGGCATCATATTCGGTTTCAGCATGTCTAATAACCAAGGAAACTGATGCGACATCGTTTTCTTTGCGACCACAGCTCACGAAAAACTCAATCAAAGAAGTTGATATTCGTGTTCGATATGATGGCATATAACTTGAGTACACAATGTCGTAGGGCAATGAAACCGCGTGCAATAGCTTCGTCTCGTCGAACTACACGAGTGCAATGCGCGAAGTTTGCGTGTGGACAATTTGTCTTCGAGAAAAAGTCGATTATACATATGCGTTTTTACGACATCGTGGGAATCACTTTTTTTTGGCTGCACCTAGACAAAATCTGGCATCATATTCGGTTTCAGCACGTCGAATAACCAAGGAAACTGATGCGACATCGTTTTCTTTGCGACCACAGCTCACGAAAAACTCAATCATAGAAGTTGATATTCGTGTTCGATATGATGGCATATAACTTGAGTACACATTGTCGTAGGCCGATGAAACCGCGTGCAATAGCTTCGTCTCGTCGAACTACACGAGTGCAATGCGAGAAGTTTGCGTGTGAACAATTTGTCTTCGAGAAAAAGTCGATTATACATTAGCGTTTTTACGACATCGTGGGAATCACTTTTTTTTGGCTGCACCTAGACAAAATCTGGCATCATATTCGGTCTCAGCACGTCGAATAACCAAGGAAACTGATGCGACATCGTTTTCTTTGCGACCACAGCTCACGAAAAACTCAATCATAGAAGTTGATATTCGTGTTCGATATGATGGCATATAACTTGAGTACACATTGTCATAGGCCGATGAAACCGCGTGCAATAGCTTCGTCTCGTCGAACTACACGAGTACAATGCGCGAAGTTTGCGTGTGTACAATTTGTCTTCGAGAAAAAGTCGATTATACATATGCGTTTTTACGACATCGTGGGAATCACTTTTTTTTGGCTGCACCTAGACAAAATCTGGCATCATATTCGGTTTCAGCACGTCGAATAACCAAGGAAACTGATGCGACATCGTTTTCTTTGCGACCACAGCTCACGAAAAACTCAATCATAGAAGTTGATATTCGTGTTCGATATGATGGCATATAACTTGAGTACACATTGTCGTAGGCCGATGAAACCGCGTGCAATAGCTTCGTCTCGTCGAACTACACGAGTGCAATGCGAGAAGTTTGCGTGTGAACAATTTGTCTTCGAGAAAAAGTCGATTATACATTAGCGTTTTTACGACATCGTGGGAATCACTTTTTTTTGGCTGCACCTAGACAAAATCTGGCATCATATTCGGTCTCAGCACGTCGAATAACCAAGGAAACTGATGCGACATCGTTTTCTTTGCGACCACAGCTCACGAAAAACTCAATCATAGAAGTTGATATTCGTGTTCGATATGATGGCATATAACTTGAGTACACATTGTCGTAGGCCGATGAAACCGCGTGCAATAGCTTCGTCTCGTCGAACTACACGAGTACAATGCGCGAAGTTTGCGTGTGAACAATTTGTCTTCGAGAAAAAGTCGATTATACATTAGCGTTTTTACGACATCGTGGGAATCACTTTTTTTTGGCTGCACCTAGACAAAATCTGGCATCATATTCGGTTTCAGCACGTCGAATAACCAAGGAAACTGATGCGACATCGTTTTCTTTGCGACCACAGCTCACGAAAAACTCAATCATAGAAGTTGATATTCGTGTTCGATATGATGGCATATAACTTGAGTACACATTGTCGTAGGCCGATGAAACCGCGTGCAATAGCTTCGTCTCGTCGAACTACACGAGTGCAATGCGAGAAGTTTGCGTGTGAACAATTTGTCTTCGAGAAAAAGTCGATTATACATTAGCGTTTTTACGACATCGTGGGAATCACTTTTTTTTGGCTGCACCTAGACAAAATCTGGCATCATATTCGGTCTCAGCACGTCGAATA
This sequence comes from Diachasmimorpha longicaudata, assembly GCF_034640455.1. Lineage (NCBI taxonomy): Eukaryota > Metazoa > Arthropoda > Insecta > Hymenoptera > Braconidae > Diachasmimorpha > Diachasmimorpha longicaudata. The sequence goes on along the minus strand of NC_087239.1, from coordinate 1,833,110 downwards.
ACCAAGGAAACTGATGCGACATCGTTTTCTTTGCGACCACAGCTCACGAAAAACTCAATCATAGAAGTTGATATTCGTGTTCGATATGATGGCATATAACTTGAGTACACATTGTCGTAGGCCGATGAAACCGCGTGCAATAGCTTCGTCTCGTCGAACTACACGAGTACAATGCGCGAAGTTTGCGTGTGAACAATTTGTCTTCGAGAAAAAGTCGATTATACATTAGCGTTTTTACGACATCGTGGGAATCACTTTTTTTTGGCTGCACCTAGACAAAATCTGGCATCATATTCGGTTTCAGCACGTCGAATAACCAAGGAAACTGATGCGACATCGTTTTCTTTGCGACCACAGCTCACGAAAAACTCAATCATAGAAGTTGATATTCGTGTTCGATATGATGGCATATAACTTGAGTACACATTGTCGTAGGCCGATGAAACCGCGTGCAATAGCTTCGTCTCGTCGAACTACACGAGTGCAATGCGAGAAGTTTGCGTGTGAACAATTTGTCTTCGAGAAAAAGTCGATTATACATTAGCGTTTTTACGACATCGTGGGAATCACTTTTTTTTGGCTGCACCTAGACAAAATCTGGCATCATATTCGGTTTCAGCACGTCTAATAACCAAGGAAACTGATGCGACATCGTTTTCTTTGCGACCACAGCTCACGAAAAACTCAATCATAGAAGTTGATATTCGTGTTCGATATGATGGCATATAACTTGAGTAAACAATGTCGTAGGGCGATGAAACCGCGTGCAATAGCTTCGTCTCGTCGAACTACACGAGTGCAATGCGCGAAGTTTGCGTGTGAACAATTTGTCTTCGAGAAAAAGTCGATTATACATATGCGTTTTTACGACATCGTGGCAATCACTTTTTTTTGGCTGCACCTAGACAAAATCTGGCATCATATTCGGTTTCAGCATGTCTAATAACCAAGGAAACTGATGCGACATCGTTTTCTTTGCGACCACAGCTCACGAAAAACTCAATCATAGAAGTTGATATTCGTGTTCGATATGATGGCATATAACTTGAGTACACAATGTCGTAGGGCGATGAAACCGCGTGCAATAGCTTCGTCTCGTCGAACTACACGAGTGCAATGCGCGAAGTTTGCGTGTGAACAATTTGTCTTCGAGAAAAAGTCGATTATACATATGCGTTTTTACGACATCGTGGGAATCACTTTTTTTTGGCTGCACCTAGACAAAATCTGGCATCATATTCGGTTTCAGCACGTCGAATAACCAAGGAAACTGATGCGACATCGTTTTCTTTGCGACCACAGCTCACGAAAAACTCAATCATAGAAGTTGATATTCGTGTTCGATATGATGGCATATAACTTGAGTACACATTGTCATAGGCCGATGAAACCGCGTGCAATAGCTTCGTCTCGTCGAACTACACGAGTACAATGCGCGAAGTTTGCGTGTGAACAATTTGTCTTCGAGAAAAAGTCGATTATACATATGCGTTTTTACGACATCGTGGGAATCACTTTTTTTTGGCTGCACCTAGACAAAATCTGGCATCATATTCGGTTTCAGCACGTCGAATAACCAAGGATACTGATGCGACATCGTTTTCTTTGCGACCACAGCTCACGAAAAACTCAATCATAGAAGTTGATATTCGTGTTCGATATGATGGCATATAACTTGAGTACACATTGTCGTAGGCCGATGAAACCGCGTGCAATAGCTTCGTCTCGTCGAACTACACGAGTGCAATGCGAGAAGTTTGCGTGTGAACAATTTGTCTTCGAGAAAAAGTCGATTATACATTAGCGTTTTTACGACATCGTGGGAATCACTTTTTTTTGGCTGCACCTAGACAAAATCTGGCATCATATTCGGTCTCAGCACGTCGAATAACCAAGGAAACTGATGCGACATCGTTTTCTTTGCGACCACAGCTCACGAAAAACTCAATCATAGAAGTTGATATTCGTGTTCGATATGATGGCATATAACTTGAGTACACATTGTCGTAGGCCGATGAAACCGCGTGCAATAGCTTCGTCTCGTCGAACTACACGAGTACAATGCGCGAAGTTTGCGTGTGAACAATTTGTCTTCGAGAAAAAGTCGATTATACATTAGCGTTTTTACGACATCGTGGGAATCACTTTTTTTTGGCTGCACCTAGACAAAATCTGGCATCATATTCGGTTTCAGCACGTCGAATAACCAAGGAAACTGATGCGACATCGTTTTCTTTGCGACCACAGCTCACGAAAAACTCAATCATAGAAGTTGATATTCGTGTTCGATATGATGGCATATAACTTGAGTACACATTGTCGTAGGCCGATGAAACCGCGTGCAATAGCTTCGTCTCGTCGAACTACACGAGTGCAATGCGCGAAGTTTGCGTGTGAACAATTTGTCTTCGAGAAAAAGTCGATTATACATTAGCGTGTTTACGACATCGTGGGAATCACTTTTTTTTGGCTGCACCTAGACAAAATCTGGCATCATATTCGGTCCTCAGCACGTCGAATAACCAAGGAAACTGATGCGACATCGTTTTCTTTGCGACCACAGCTCACGAAAAACTCAATCATAGAAGTTGATATTCGTGTTCGATATGATGGCATATAACTTGAGTACACATTGTCGTAGGCCGATGAAACCGCGTGCAATAGCTTCGTCTCGTCGAACTACACGAGTGCAATGCGAGAAGTTTGCGTGTGAACAATTTGTCTTCGAGAAAAAGTCGATTATACATTAGCGTTTTTACGACATCGTGGGAATCACTTTTTTTTGGCTGCACCTAGACAAAATCTGGCATCATATTCGGTTTCAGCACGTCTAATAACCAAGGAAACTGATGCGACATCGTTTTCTTTGCGACCACAGCTCACGAAAAACTCAATCATAGAAGTTGATATTCGTGTTCGATATGATGGCATATAACTTGAGTAAACAATGTCGTAGGGCGATGAAACCGCGTGCAATAGCTTCGTCTCGTCGAACTACACGAGTGCAATGCGCGAAGTTTGCGTGTGAACAATTTGTCTTCGAGAAAAAGTCGATTATACATATGCGTTTTTACGACATCGTGGGAATCACTTTTTTTTGGCTGCACCTAGACAAAATCTGGCATCATATTCGGTTTCAGCACGTCGAATAACCAAGGAAACTGATGCGACATCGTTTTCTTTGCGACCACAGCTCACGAAAAACTCAATCATAGAAGTTGATATTCGTGTTCGATATGATGGCATATAACTTGAGTACACATTGTCGTAGGCCGATGAAACCGCGTGCAATAGCTTCGTCTCGTCGAACTACACGAGTGCAATGCGAGAAGTTTGCGTGTGAACAATTTGTCTTCGAGAAAAAGTCGATTATACATTAGCGTTTTTACGACATCGTGGGAATCACTTTTTTTTGGCTGCACCTAGACAAAATCTGGCATCATATTCGGTCTCAGCACGTCGAATAACCAAGGAAACTGATGCGACATCGTTTTCTTTGCGACCACAGCTCACGAAAAACTCAATCATAGAAGTTGATATTCGTGTTCGATATGATGGCATATAACTTGAGTACACATTGTCGTAGGCCGATGAAACCGCGTGCAATAGCTTCGTCTCGTCGAACTACACGAGTACAATGCGCGAAGTTTGCGTGTGAACAATTTGTCTTCGAGAAAAAGTCGATTATACATTAGCGTTTTTACGACATCGTGGGAATCACTTTTTTTTGGCTGCACCTAGACAAAATCTGGCATCATATTCGGTTTCAGCACGTCGAATAACCAAGGAAACTGATGCGACATCGTTTTCTTTGCGACCACAGCTCACGAAAAACTCAATCATACAAGTTGATATTCGTGTTCGATATGATGGCATATAACTTGAGTACACATTGTCGTAGGACGATGAAACCGTGTGCAATAGCTTCGTCTCGTCGAACTACACGAGTGCAATGCGCGAAGTTTGCGTGTGAACAATTTGTCTTCGAGAAAAAGTCGATTATACATATGCGTTTTTACGACATCGTGGGAATCACTTTTTTTTGGCTGCACCTAGACAAAATCTGGCATCATATTCGGTTTCAGCACGTCGAATAACCAAGGAAACTGATGCGACATCGTTTTCTTTGCGACCACAGCTCACGAAAAACTCAATCATAGAAGTTGATATTCGTGTTCGATATGATGGCATATAACTTGAGTACACAATGTCGTAGGGCGATGAAACCGCGTGCAATAGCTTCGTCTCGTCGAACTACACGAGTGCAATGCGCGAAGTTTGCGTGTGAACAATTTGTCTTCGAGAAAAAGTCGATTATACATATGCGTTTTTACGACATCGTGGCAATCACTTTTTTTTGGCTGCACCTAGACAAAATCTGGCATCATATTCGGTTTCAGCATGTCTAATAACCAAGGAAACTGATGCGACATCGTTTTCTTTGCGACCACAGCTCACGAAAAACTCAATCATAGAAGTTGATATTCGTGTTCGATATGATGGCATATAACTTGAGTACACAATGTCGTAGGGCGATGAAACCGCGTGCAATAGCTTCGTCTCGTCGAACTACACGAGTGCAATGCGCGAAGTTTGCGTGTGAACAATTTGTCTTCGAGAAAAAGTCGATTATACATATGCGTTTTTACGACATCGTGGGAATCACTTTTTTTTGGCTGCACCTAGACAAAATCTGGCATCATATTCGGTTTCAGCACGTCGAATAACCAAGGAAACTGATGCGACATCGTTTTCTTTGCGACCACAGCTCACGAAAAACTCAATCATAGAAGTTGATATTCGTGTTCGATATGATGGCATATAACTTGAGTACACATTGTCATAGGCCGATGAAACCGCGTGCAATAGCTTCGTCTCGTCGAACTACACGAGTACAATGCGCGAAGTTTGCGTGTGAACAATTTGTCTTCGAGAAAAAGTCGATTATACATATGCGTTTTTACGACATCGTGGGAATCACTTTTTTTTGGCTGCACCTAGACAAAATCTGGCATCATATTCGGTTTCAGCACGTCGAATAACCAAGGATACTGATGCGACATCGTTTTCTTTGCGACCACAGCTCACGAAAAACTCAATCATAGAAGTTGATATTCGTGTTCGATATGATGGCATATAACTTGAGTACACATTGTCGTAGGCCGATGAAACCGCGTGCAATAGCTTCGTCTCGTCGAACTACACGAGTGCAATGCGAGAAGTTTGCGTGTGAACAATTTGTCTTCGAGAAAAAGTCGATTATACATTAGCGTTTTTACGACATCGTGGGAATCACTTTTTTTTGGCTGCACCTAGACAAAATCTGGCATCATATTCGGTCTCAGCACGTCGAATAACCAAGGAAACTGATGCGACATCGTTTTCTTTGCGACCACAGCTCACGAAAAACTCAATCATAGAAGTTGATATTCGTGTTCGATATGATGGCATATAACTTGAGTACACATTGTCGTAGGCCGATGAAACCGCGTGCAATAGCTTCGTCTCGTCGAACTACACGAGTACAATGCGCGAAGTTTGCGTGTGAACAATTTGTCTTCGAGAAAAAGTCGATTATACATTAGCGTTTTTACGACATCGTGGGAATCACTTTTTTTTGGCTGCACCTAGACAAAATCTGGCATCATATTCGGTTTCAGCACGTCGAATAACCAAGGAAACTGATGCGACATCGTTTTCTTTGCGACCACAGCTCACGAAAAACTCAATCATAGAAGTTGATATTCGTGTTCGATATGATGGCATATAACTTGAGTACACATTGTCGTAGGCCGATGAAACCGCGTGCAATAGCTTCGTCTCGTCGAACTACACGAGTGCAATGCGCGAAGTTTGCGTGTGAACAATTTGTCTTCGAGAAAAAGTCGATTATACATTAGCGTGTTTACGACATCGTGGGAATCACTTTTTTTTGGCTGCACCTAGACAAAATCTGGCATCATATTCGGTCCTCAGCACGTCGAATAACCAAGGAAACTGATGCGACATCGTTTTCTTTGCGACCACAGCTCACGAAAAACTCAATCATAGAAGTTGATATTCGTGTTCGATATGATGGCATATAACTTGAGTACACATTGTCGTAGGCCGATGAAACCGCGTGCAATAGCTTCGTCTCGTCGAACTACACGAGTGCAATGCGAGAAGTTTGCGTGTGAACAATTTGTCTTCGAGAAAAAGTCGATTATACATTAGCGTTTTTACGACATCGTGGGAATCACTTTTTTTTGGCTGCACCTAGACAAAATCTGGCATCATATTCGGTTTCAGCACGTCTAATAACCAAGGAAACTGATGCGACATCGTTTTCTTTGCGACCACAGCTCACGAAAAACTCAATCATAGAAGTTGATATTCGTGTTCGATATGATGGCATATAACTTGAGTAAACAATGTCGTAGGGCGATGAAACCGCGTGCAATAGCTTCGTCTCGTCGAACTACACGAGTGCAATGCGCGAAGTTTGCGTGTGAACAATTTGTCTTCGAGAAAAAGTCGATTATACATATGCGTTTTTACGACATCGTGGGAATCACTTTTTTTTGGCTGCACCTAGACAAAATCTGGCATCATATTCGGTTTCAGCACGTCGAATAACCAAGGAAACTGATGCGACATCGTTTTCTTTGCGACCACAGCTCACGAAAAACTCAATCATAGAAGTTGATATTCGTGTTCGATATGATGGCATATAACTTGAGTACACATTGTCGTAGGCCGATGAAACCGCGTGCAATAGCTTCGTCTCGTCGAACTACACGAGTGCAATGCGAGAAGTTTGCGTGTGAACAATTTGTCTTCGAGAAAAAGTCGATTATACATTAGCGTTTTTACGACATCGTGGGAATCACTTTTTTTTGGCTGCACCTAGACAAAATCTGGCATCATATTCGGTCTCAGCACGTCGAATAACCAAGGAAACTGATGCGACATCGTTTTCTTTGCGACCACAGCTCACGAAAAACTCAATCATAGAAGTTGATATTCGTGTTCGATATGATGGCATATAACTTGAGTACACATTGTCGTAGGCCGATGAAACCGCGTGCAATAGCTTCGTCTCGTCGAACTACACGAGTACAATGCGCGAAGTTTGCGTGTGAACAATTTGTCTTCGAGAAAAAGTCGATTATACATTAGCGTTTTTACGACATCGTGGGAATCACTTTTTTTTGGCTGCACCTAGACAAAATCTGGCATCATATTCGGTTTCAGCACGTCGAATAACCAAGGAAACTGATGCGACATCGTTTTCTTTGCGACCACAGCTCACGAAAAACTCAATCATACAAGTTGATATTCGTGTTCGATATGATGGCATATAACTTGAGTACACATTGTCGTAGGACGATGAAACCGTGTGCAATAGCTTCGTCTCGTCGAACTACACGAGTGCAATGCGCGAAGTTTGCGTGTGAACAATTTGTCTTCGAGAAAAAGTCGATTATACATATGCGTTTTTACGACATCGTGGGAATCACTTTTTTTTGGCTGCACCTAGACAAAATCTGGCATCATATTCGGTTTCAGCACGTCGAATAACCAAGGAAACTGATGCGACATCGTTTTCTTTGCGACCACAGCTCACGAAAAACTCAATCATAGAAGTTGATATTCGTGTTCGATATGATGGCATATAACTTGAGTACACAATGTCGTAGGGCGATGAAACCGCGTGCAATAGCTTCGTCTCGTCGAACTACACGAGTGCAATGCGCGAAGTTTGCGTGTGAACAATTTGTCTTCGAGAAAAAGTCGATTATACATATGCGTTTTTACGACATCGTGGGAATCACTTTTTTTTGGCTGCACCTAGACAAAATCTGGCATCATATTCGGTTTCAGCACGTCGAATAACCAAGGAAACTGATGCGACATCGTTTTCTTTGCGACCACAGCTCACGAAAAACTCAATCATAGAAGTTGATATTCGTGTTCGATATGATGGCATATAACTTGAGTACACATTGTCGTAGGCCGATGAAACCGCGTGCAACAGCTTCGTCTCGTCGAACTACACGAGTGCAATGCGAGAAGTTTGCGTGTGAACAATTTGTCTTCGAGAAAAAGTCGATTATACATTAGCGTTTTTACGACATCGTGGGAATCACTTTTTTTTGGCTGCACCTAGACAAAATCTGGCATCATATTCGGTCTCAGCACGTCGAATAACCAAGGAAACTGATGCGACATCGTTTTCTTTGCGACCACAGCTCACGAAAAACTCAATCATAGAAGTTGATATTCGTGTTCGATATGATGGCATATAACTTGAGTACACATTGTCGTAGGCCGATGAAACCGCGTGCAATAGCTTCGTCTCGTCGAACTACACGAGTGCAATGCGAGAAGTTTGCGTGTGAACAATTTGTCTTCGAGAAAAAGTCGATTATACATTAGCGTTTTTACGACATCGTGGGAATCACTTTTTTTTGGCTGCACCTAGACAAAATCTGGCATCATATTCGGTCTCAGCACGTCGAATAACCAAGGAAACTGATGCGACATCGTTTTCTTTGCGACCACAGCTCACGAAAAACTCAATCATAGAAGTTGATATTCGTGTTCGATATGATGGCATATAACTTGAGTACACATTGTCGTAGGCCGATGAAACCGCGTGCAATAGCTTCGTCTCGTCGAACTACACGAGTACAATGCGCGAAGTTTGCGTGTGAACAATTTGTCTTCGAGAAAAAGTCGATTATACATTAGCGTTTTTACGACATCGTGGGAATCACTTTTTTTTGGCTGCACCTAGACAAAATCTGGCATCATATTCGGTTTCAGCACGTCGAATAACCAAGGAAACTGATGCGACATCGTTTTCTTTGCGACCACAGCTCACGAAAAACTCAATCATAGAAGTTGATATTCGTGTTCGATATGATGGCATATAACTTGAGTACACATTGTCGTAGGCCGATGAAACCGCGTGCAATAGCTTCGTCTCGTCGAACTACACGAGTGCAATGCGCGAAGTTTGCGTGTGAACAATTTGTCTTCGAGAAAAAGTCGATTATACATATGCGTTTTTACGACATCGTGGGAATCACTTTTTTTTGGCTGCACCTAGACAAAATCTGGCATCATATTCGGTTTCAGCACGTCGAATAACCAAGGAAACTGATGCGACATCGTTTTCTTTGCGACCACAGCTCACGAAAAACTCAATCATAGAAGTTGATATTCGTGTTCGATATGATGGCATATAACTTGAGTACACATTGTCGTAGGGCGATGAAACCGCGTGCAATAGCTTCGTCTCGTCGAACTACACGAGTGCAATGCGAGAAGTTTGCGTGTGAACAATTTGTCTTCGAGAAAAAGTCGATTATACATTAGCGTTTTTACGACTGTTACGTATTCTCTTGTCTATCAATTTAATAATTAGAAGATTATCATCGAAATTCAGAAAATACGTTTTGAAAGGGTAACGGGATATGATTTTGAGAATTAGGGAAGTTTAAGGTAGCAGAGATTGTCGAGCGGATGCCAATCACCACTTTACTTGCCGATACTAGGTTGGCTGGACATTCTCATATGTTCCCGATTTTAACCGCTTTCTTATTTCTTGATTTGGAGTATCAATCGATCTCCGGGTTGTAAATGGTTATTTTCACTTTACTTACCGTTTCTCGTTCGTTGTCTCAGGTTTCAACACTTTTCGTCTTTTCAGTAAGGTTCTTCTTGCAGGGCAATTGTCCGTCAGTGCCTGAATTGGTAGGTAGAGTCGGTGATTCCTGTGGTTAGGCACTGAGTATTCTGATAAACTATTGTGAGTGGAACGAAATATTTTGGATAAATTTTGTATTTTTTTAGAATTTCTACGCGTCGGATGCACGGAGAATTGACTGTAGCTGGCAAGTCAATAATTCTGAAGTATTTCGAGAATTCTCGTGGGATTTCCGAGTAATCCAAGAGTTTTGTGAGTCTTGTCATTACTGGTTATCTCGGCAAAATTCTCGGAATAGATTTAACGAATTCTGACGAATCGATAATTTTCCGGCGAGACTATTTGAAGATGACAACTATTTCATTCTTACTAGTACGTGGGATGATCAGACGAACCGCACCCACAAGAATTATGCTCCTTTAGTCAACTATAAAAGCCGCCAAAATGAAGCATAATTCAGTGGGTACATGGGCGATCTGACTTCAACCATTTTAATGAACGTGGCCAGTCCTAGTAACGCAGCCACCGAAATATCCAGGGCTGCAGAACTAGTCTCCCACTTATTCAAAAAGATGGAAATGCGACCTTTAATTGGTAATTTGCCAACCGAATATTCGGGTCATATCCAGACGAAAATCTGGAGACGTCCACAAATAATCAGTCGAACAAACTTTCCAATTTGGACGAGCGGCTGAGACGGCGGACACAAGGTTTTCAAATATTATAACAAATTATATTTCTGCTGTGATTTATTCCTGATTCGATATTCCAAATTCAAACAATTATAATCTTAATTTTGAAAGGAAGCTAAATCGCGAAGCTAGCAGTCAATTCTCGTGCACCGCGGAAATTTAATCGTTTTCGGTTATAGGGCTTCAATTTATTTGAGTTCAAGAATTTCGTTATTCAACTTTTCAACGAGAGTAAATAAAATATAAATTTACATTAAAAGTCAATGGAAAATCTATGGACAAACCGCAGAGTCAGGTGCTCGTAGCGGTGTCCCGATAGTGACTGGTCGTGACCGTGTCGCGGCAGCGAAAGAACTGACTTATAACCGCGTCGCGGCAGCGATCGAGCTTGACTGACTGACTGACTGTTAGCTTCGTGAGTAGCACCTCTTTTTATCGGTGTGATGACGGCTCGTGCGACGCCCATTCCCGGTAGGTGGGGCTGGCCCAACCAATCCGGTGCATCCCTTACAGTGGCCACATAACCGTTCCCTTTCTCCCACATGTTCTAGCTAATGGTGGGAATGATGAGTGGGGATGACTTCTTTTTGTCTTTCATCTTACATGCTGACGCGTCGAGATTTTCCTCTACTATGTCTATGGCGTTATACGAGCCATCCGCCGGATGTTGATAAGATTATTTTGCATACTTGCTATATTTTACATTTGCTTGTTAACAATTTTCATATTTTTCTGTAACAATATCTTCATAATGTTTTCGGAAAGAGTATATTTTGCTAGTTTAGTCATAATGCTAATCACCAAAATCAATTTCTTTTCACAGATTTTCGAGTCTATGTAAGGTTTTTCATTAAGAACTCTAGAATATTTGGGTTCCTTTATATTTTTAGGCGTCGCATACCTCATTCTCGTGGTTCTTTACCTGTCCTGCATCACAGGCTCGTTCATTTTCATATTCATTTTCTATAATATTATTTTATGTGGGCTCCTGTCAGTGGTCCCGTTATCATTTCTTCATTTCTTTATTTGTTTATATCAATATTTCATATGAACATTCACTTGCTTGTGGTGAGGGTGAGAAATACCGGTTCTGCTACCCTTAACATATTTCAACCTTTTCATTATTCTACTTGTTCTACAATCCTTCCATAGTGGTAAAGCCTGAACAATATTATTTTGTGAATTTCCTTTCTAAAAGGGTTTATATGAAGCATTATGCTTGTGGTGGACATATTTTTCTGAATTATGCTCAATCATTCTTATCTTCGGCGCGAACAATCATGAAAATCGTCGCCGTGTCTGCAAATCGTAAATCGTTCATAACTTTTGAAATAATGTATTTAGAGAAAATTTAAGTCTTGGACTTTGATAATTGTATTTGTTTGGAGAATCGATTGAGCTGTTCGGATTTTTGATTGAGGGCTCAGGGAACGCTGTGCCCTGAATAAGTGAGCCCGGAACTTGGGAAAATTGAGGGATACGTAGCCATACGTAACACGACATCGTGGGAATCACTTTTTTTTGGCTGCACCTAGACAAAATCTGGCATCATATTCGGTTTCAGCATGTCTAATAACCAAGGAAACTGATGCGACATCGTTTTCTTTGCGACCACAGCTCACGAAAAACTCAATCATAGAAGTTGATATTCGTGTTCGATATGATGGCATATAACTTGAAAACACAATGTCGTAGGGCGATGAAACCGCGTGCAATAGCTTCGTCTCGTCGAACTACACGAGTGCAATGCGCGAAGTTTGCGTGTGAACAATTTGTCTTCGAGAAAAAGTCGATTATACATATGCGTTTTTACGACATCGTGGGAATCACTTTTTTTTGGCTGCACCTAGACAAAATCTGGCATCATATTCGGTTTCAGCACGTCGAATAACCAAGCAAACTGATGCGACATCGTTTTCTTTGCGACCACAGCTCACGAAAAACTCAATCATAGAAGTTGATATTCGTGTTCGATATGATGGCATATAACTTGAGTACACATTGTCGTAGGCCGATGAAACCACGTGCAATAGCCTCGTCTCGTCGAACTACACGAGTGCAATGCGAGAAGTTTGCGTGTGAACAATTTGTCTTCGAGAAAAAGTCGATTATACATTAGCGTTTTTACGACATCGTGGGAATCACTTTTTTTTGGCTGCACCTAGACAAAATCTGGCATCATATTCGGTCTCAGCACGTCGAATAACCAAGGAAACTGATGCGACATCGTTTTCTTTGCGACCACAGCTCACGAAAAACTCAATCATAGAAGTTGATATTCGTGTTCGATATGATGGCATATAACTTGAGTACACATTGTCATAGGCCGATGAAACCGCGTGCAATAGCTTCGTCTCGTCGAACTACACGAGTACAATGCGCGAAGTTTGCGTGTGAACAATTTGTCTTCGAGAAAAAGTCGATTATACATTAGCGTTTTTACGACATCGTGGGAATCACTTTTTTTTGGCTGCACCTAGACAAAATCTGGCATCATATTCGGTTTCAGCACGTCGAATACCCAAGGAAACTGATGCGACAGCGTTTTCTTTGCGACCACAGCTCACGAAAAACTCAATCATAGAAGTTGATATTCGTGTTCGATATGATGGCATATAACTTGAGTACACATTGTCGTAGGCCGATGAAACCGCGTGCAATAGCTTCGTCTCGTCGAACTACACGAGTACAATGCGCGAAGTTTGCGTGTGAACAATTTGTCTTCGAGAAAAAGTCGATTATACATTAGCGTTTTTACGACATCTTGGGAATCACTTTTTTTTGGCTGCACCTAGACAAAATCTGGCATCATATTCGGTTTCAGCACGTCGAATAACCAAGGAAACTGATGCGACATCGTTTTCTTTGCGACCACAGCTCACGAAAAACTTAATCATAGAAGTTGATATTCGTGTTCGATATGATGGCATATAACTTGAGTACACATTGTCGTAGGGCGATGAAACCGCGTGCAATAGCTTCGTCTCGTCGAACTACACGAGTGCAATGCGAGAAGTTTGCGTGTGAACAATTTGTCTTCGAGAAAAAGTCGATTATACATTAGCGTTTTTACGACATCGTGGGAATCACTTTTTTTTGGCTGCACCTAGACAAAATCTGGCATCATATTCGGTTTCAGCATGTCTAATAACCAAGGAAACTGATGCGACATCGTTTTCTTTGCGACCACAGCTCACGAAAAACTCAATCATAGAAGTTGATATTCGTGTTCGATATGATGGCATATAACTTGAGTACACAATGTCGTAGGGCGATGAAACCGCGTGCAATAGCTTCGTCTCGTCGAACTACACGAGTGCAATGCGCGAAGTTTGCGTGTGAACAATTTGTCTTCGAGAAAAAGTCGATTATACATATGCGTTTTTACGACATCGTGGGAATCACTTTTTTTTGGCTGCACCTAGACAAAATCTGGCATCATATTCGGTTTCAGCACGTCGAATAACCAAGGAAACTGATGCGACATCGTTTTCTTTGCGACCACAGCTCACGAAAAACTCAATCATAGAAGTTGATATTCGTGTTCGATATGATGGCATATAACTTGAGTACACATTGTCGTAGGCCGATGAAACCGCGTGCAATAGCTTCGTCTCGTCGAACTACACGAGTGCAATGCGAGAAGTTTGCGTGTGAACAATTTGTCTTCGAGAAAAAGTCGATTATACATTAGCGTTTTTACGACATCGTGGGAATCACTTTTTTTTGGCTGCACCTAGACAAAATCTGGCATCATATTCGGTCTCAGCACGTCGAATAACCAAGGAAACTGATGCGACATCGTTTTCTTTGCGACCACAGCTCACGAAAAACTCAATCATAGAAGTTGATATTCGTGTTCGATATGATGGCATATAACTTGAGTACACATTGTCGTAGGCCGATGAAACCGCGTGCAATAGCTTCGTCTCGTCGAACTACACGAGTGCAATGCGAGAAGTTTGCGTGTGAACAATTTGTCTTCGAGAAAAAGTCGATTATACATTAGCGTTTTTACGACATCGTGGGAATCACTTTTTTTTGGCTGCACCTAGACAAAATCTGGCATCATATTCGGTCTCAGCACGTCGAATAACCAAGGAAACTGATGCGACATCGTTTTCTTTGCGACCACAGCTCACGAAAAACTCAATCATAGAAGTTGATATTCTTGTTCGATATGATGGCATATAACTTGAGTACACATTGTCGTAGGCCGATGAAACCGCGTGCAATAGCTTCGTCTCGTCGAACTACACGAGTACAATGCGCGAAGTTTGCGTGTGAACAATTTGTCTTCGAGAAAAAGTCGATTATACATTAGCGTTTTTACGACATCGTGGGAATCACTTTTTTTTGGCTGCACCTAGACAAAATCTGGCATCATATTCGGTTTCAGCATGTCTAATAACCAAGGAAACTGATGCGACATCGTTTTCTTTGCGACCACAGCTCACGAAAAACTCAATCATAGAAGTTGATATTCGTGTTCGATATGATGGCATATAACTTGAGTACACATTGTCGTAGGCCGATGAAACCGCGTGCAATAGCTTCGTCTCGTCGAACTACACGAGTGCAATGCGAGAAGTTTGCGTGTGAACAATTTGTCTTCGAGAAAAAGTCGATTATACATTAGCGTTTTTACGACATCGTGGGAATCACTTTTTTTTGGCTGCACCTAGACAAAATCTGGCATCATATTCGGTCTCAGCACGTCGAATAACCAAGGAAACTGATGCGACATCGTTTTCTTTGCGACCACAGCTCACGAAAAACTCAATCATAGAAGTTGATATTCGTGTTCGATATGATGGCATATAACTTGAGTACACATTGTCGTAGGCCGATGAAACCGCGTGCAATAGCTTCGTCTCGTCGAACTACACGAGTGCAATGCGAGAAGTTTGCGTGTGAACAATTTGTCTTCGAGAAAAAGTCGATTATACATTAGCGTTTTTACGACATCGTGGGAATCACTTTTTTTTGGCTGCACCTAGACAAAATCTGGCATCATATTCGGTCTCAGCACGTCGAATAACCAAGGAAACTGATGCGACATCGTTTTCTTTGCGACCACAGCTCACGAAAAACTCAATCATAGAAGTTGATATTCGTGTTCGATATGATGGCATATAACTTGAGTACACATTGTCGTAGGCCGATGAAACCGCGTGCAATAGCTTCGTCTCGTCGAACTACACGAGTACAATGCGCGAAGTTTGCGTGTGAACAATTTGTCTTCGAGAAAAAGTCGATTATACATTAGCGTTTTTACGACATCGTGGGAATCACTTTTTTTTGGCTGCACCTAGACAAAATCTGGCATCATATTCGGTTTCAGCACGTCGAATAACCAAGGAAACTGATGCGACATCGTTTTCTTTGCGACCACAGCTCACGAAAAACTCAATCATAGAAGTTGATATTCGTGTTCGATATGATGGCATATAACTTGAGTACACATTGTCGTAGGCCGATGAAACCGCGTGCAATAGCTTCGTCTCGTCGAACTACACGAGTGCAATGCGCGAAGTTTGCGTGTGAACAATTTGTCTTCGAGAAAAAGTCGATTATACATATGCGTTTTTACGACATCGTGGGAATCACTTTTTTTTGGCTGCACCTAGACAAAATCTGGCATCATATTCGGTTTCAGCACGTCGAATAACCAAGGAAACTGATGCGACATCGTTTTCTTTGCGACCACAGCTCACGAAAAACTCAATCATAGAAGTTGATATTCGTGTTCGATATGATGGCATATAACTTGAGTACACATTGTCGTAGGCCGATGAAACCGCGTGCAATAGCTTCGTCTCGTCGAACTACACGAGTGCAATGCGAGAAGTTTGCGTGTGAAGAATTTGTCTTCAAGAAAAAGTCGATTATACATTAGCGTTTTTACGACATCGTGGGAATCACTTTTTTTTGGCTGCACCTAGACAAAATCTGGCATCATATTCGGTCTCAGCACGTCGAATAACCAAGGAAACTGATGCGACATCGTTTTCTTTGCGACCACAGCTCACGAAAAACTCAATCATAGAAGTTGATATTCGTGTTCGATATGATGGCATATAACTTGAGTACACATTGTCGTAGGCCGATGAAACCGCGTGCAATAGCTTCGTCTCGTCGAACTACACGAGTACAATGCGCGAAGTTTGCGTGTGAACAATTTGTCTTCGAGAAAAAGTCGATTATACATTAGCGTTTTTACGACATCTTGGGAATCACTTTTTTTTGGCTGCACCTAGACAAAATCTGGCATCATATTCGGTTTCAGCACGTCGAATAACCAAGGAAACTGATGCGACATCGTTTTCTTTGCGACCACAGCTCACGAAAAACTCAATCATAGAAGTTGATATTCGTGTTCGATATGATGGCATATAACTTGAGTACACATTGTCGTAGGACGATGAAACCGTGTGCAATAGCTTCGTCTCGTCGAACTACACGAGTGCAATGCGCGAAGTTTGCGTGTGAACAATTTGTCTTCGAGAAAAAGTCGATTATACATTAGCGTTTTTACGACATCGTGGGAATCACTTTTTTTTGGCTGCACCTAGACAAAATCTGGCATCATATTCGGTCTCAGCACGTCGAATAACCAAGGAAACTGATGCGACATCGTTTTCTTTGCGACCACAGCTCACGAAAAACTCAATCATAGAAGTTGATATTCGTGTTCGATATGATGGCATATAACTTGAGTACACATTGTCGTAGGGCGATGAAACCGCGTGCAATAGCTTCGTCTCGTCGAACTACACGAGTGCAATGCGAGAAGTTTGCGTGTGAACAATTTGTCTTCGAGAAAAAGTCGATTATACATTAGCGTTTTTACGACATCGTGGGAATCACTTTTTTTTGGCTGCACCTAGACAAAATCTGGCATCATATTCGGTTTCAGCATGTCTAATAACCAAGGAAACTGATGCGACATCGTTTTCTTTGCGACCACAGCTCACGAAAAACTCAATCATAGAAGTTGATATTCGTGTTCGATATGATGGCATATAACTTGAGTACACAATGTCGTAGGGCGATGAAACCGCGTGCAATAGCTTCGTCTCGTCGAACTACACGAGTGCAATGCGCGAAGTTTGCGTGTGAACAATTTGTCTTCGAGAAAAAGTCGATTATACATATGCGTTTTTACGACATCGTGGGAATCACTTTTTTTTGGCTGCACCTAGACAAAATCTGGCATCATATTCGGTTTCAGCACGTCGAATAACCAAGGAAACTGATGCGACATCGTTTTCTTTGCGACCACAGCTCACGAAAAACTCAATCATAGAAGTTGATATTCGTGTTCGATATGATGGCATATAACTTGAGTACACATTGTCGTAGGCCGATGAAACCGCGTGCAATAGCTTCGTCTCGTCGAACTACACGAGTGCAATGCGAGAAGTTTGCGTGTGAACAATTTGTCTTCGAGAAAAAGTCGATTATACATTAGCGTTTTTACGACATCGTGGGAATCACTTTTTTTTGGCTGCACCTAGACAAAATCTGGCATCATATTCGGTCTCAGCACGTCGAATAACCAAGGAAACTGATGCGACATCGTTTTCTTTGCGACCACAGCTCACGAAAAACTCAATCATAGAAGTTGATATTCGTGTTCGATATGATGGCATATAACTTGAGTACACATTGTCGTAGGCCGATGAAACCGCGTGCAATAGCTTCGTCTCGTCGAACTACACGAGTGCAATGCGAGAAGTTTGCGTGAACAATTTGTCTTCGAGAAAAAGTCGATTATACATTAGCGTTTTTACGACATCGTGGGAATCACTTTTTTTTGGCTGCACCTAGACAAAATCTGGCATCATATTCGGTCTCAGCACGTCGAATAACCAAGGAAACTGATGCGACATCGTTTTCTTTGCGACCACAGCTCACGAAAAACTCAATCATAGAAGTTGATATTCGTGTTCGATATGATGGCATATAACTTGAGTACACATTGTCGTAGGCCGATGAAACCGCGTGCAATAGCTTCGTCTCGTCGAACTACACGAGTACAATGCGCGAAGTTTGCGTGTGAACAATTTGTCTTCGAGAAAAAGTCGATTATACATTAGCGTTTTTACGACATCGTGGGAATCACTTTTTTTTGGCTGCACCTAGACAAAATCTGGCATCATATTCGGTTTCAGCACGTCGAATAACCAAGGAAACTGATGCGACATCGTTTTCTTTGCGACCACAGCTCACGAAAAACTCAATCATAGAAGTTGATATTCGTGTTCGATATGATGGCATATAACTTGAGTACACATTGTCGTAGGCCGATGAAACCGCGTGCAATAGCTTCGTCTCGTCGAACTACACGAGTGCAATGCGCGAAGTTTGCGTGTGAACAATTTGTCTTCGAGAAAAAGTCGATTATACATTAGCGTGTTTACGACATCGTGGGAATCACTTTTTTTTGGCTGCACCTAGACAAAATCTGGCATCATATTCGGTCCTCAGCACGTCGAATAACCAAGGAAACTGATGCGACATCGTTTTCTTTGCGACCACAGCTCACGAAAAACTCAATCATAGAAGTTGATATTCGTGTTCGATATGATGGCATATAACTTGAGTACACATTGTCGTAGGCCGATGAAACCGCGTGCAATAGCTTCGTCTCGTCGAACTACACGAGTGCAATGCGAGAAGTTTGCGTGTGAACAATTTGTCTTCGAGAAAAAGTCGATTATACATTAGCGTTTTTACGACATCGTGGGAATCACTTTTTTTTGGCTGCACCTAGACAAAATCTGGCATCATATTCGGTCTCAGCACGTCGAATAACCAAGGAAACTGATGCGACATCGTTTTCTTTGCGACCACAGCTCACGAAAAACTCAATCATAGAAGTTGATATTCGTGTTCGATATGATGGCATATAACTTGAGTACACATTGTCGTAGGCCGATGAAACCGCGTGCAATAGCTTCGTCTCGTCGAACTACACGAGTACAATGCGCGAAGTTTGCGTGTGAACAATTTGTCTTCGAGAAAAAGTCGATTATACATTAGCGTTTTTACGACATCGTGGGAATCACTTTTTTTTGGCTGCACCTAGACAAAATCTGGCATCATATTCGGTTTCAGCACGTCGAATAACCAAGGAAACTGATGCGACATCGTTTTCTTTGCGACCACAGCTCACGAAAAACTCAATCATAGAAGTTGATATTCGTGTTCGATATGATGGCATATAACTTGAGTACACATTGTCGTAGGACGATGAAACCGTGTGCAATAGCTTCGTCTCGTCGAACTACACGAGTGCAATGCGCGAAGTTTGCGTGTGAACAATTTGTCTTCGAGAAAAAGTCGATTATACATATGCGTTTTTACGACATCGTGGGAATCACTTTTTTTTGGCTGCACCTAGACAAAATCTGGCATCATATTCGGTTTCAGCACGTCGAATAACCAAGGAAACTGATGCGACATCGTTTTCTTTGCGACCACAGCTCACGAAAAACTCAATCATAGAAGTTGATATTCGTGTTCGATATGATGGCATATAACTTGAGTACACATTGTCGTAGGCCGATGAAACCGCGTGCAATAGCTTCGTCTCGTCGAACTACACGAGTGCAATGCGAGAAGTTTGCGTGTGAACAATTTGTCTTCGAGAAAAAGTCGATTATACATTAGCGTTTTTACGACATCGTGGGAATCACTTTTTTTTGGCTGCACCTAGACAAAATCTGGCATCATATTCGGTCTCAGCACGTCGAATAACCAAGGAAACTGATGCGACATCGTTTTCTTTGCGACCACAGCTCACGAAAAACTCAATCATAGAAGTTGATATTCGTGTTCGATATGATGGCATATAACTTGAGTACACATTGTCGTAGGCCGATGAAACCGCGTGCAATAGCTTCGTCTCGTCGAACTACACGAGTACAATGCGCGAAGTTTGCGTGTGAACAATTTGTCTTCGAGAAAAAGTCGATTATACATTAGCGTTTTTACGACATCGTGGGAATCACTTTTTTTTGGCTGCACCTAGACAAAATCTGGCATCATATTCGGTTTCAGCACGTCGAATAACCAAGGAAACTGATGCGACATCGTTTTCTTTGCGACCACAGCTCACGAAAAACTCAATCATAGAAGTTGATATTCGTGTTCGATATGATGGCATATAACTTGAGTACACATTGTCGTAGGACGATGAAACCGTGTGCAATAGCTTCGTCTCGTCGAACTACACGAGTGCAATGCGCGAAGTTTGCGTGTGAACAATTTGTCTTCGAGAAAAAGTCGATTATACATATGCGTTTTTACGACATCGTGGGAATCACTTTTTTTTGGCTGCACCTAGACAAAATCTGGCATCATATTCGGTTTCAGCACGTCGAATAACCAAGGAAACTGATGCGACATCGTTTTCTTTGCGACCACAGCTCACGAAAAACTCAATCATAGAAGTTGATATTCGTGTTCGATATGATGGCATATAACTTGAGTACACATTGTCGTAGGCCGATGAAACCGCGTGCAATAGCTTCGTCTCGTCGAACTACACGAGTGCAATGCGAGAAGTTTGCGTGTGAACAATTTGTCTTCGAGAAAAAGTCGATTATACATTAGCGTTTTTACGACATCGTGGGAATCACTTTTTTTTGGCTGCACCTAGACAAAATCTGGCATCATATTCGGTCTCAGCACGTCGAATAACCAAGGAAACTGATGCGACATCGTTTTCTTTGCGACCACAGCTCACGAAAAACTCAATCATAGAAGTTGATATTCGTGTTCGATATGATGGCATATAACTTGAGTACACATTGTCGTAGGCCGATGAAACCGCGTGCAATAGCTTCGTCTCGTCGAACTACACGAGTACAATGCGCGAAGTTTGCGTGTGAACAATTTGTCTTCGAGAAAAAGTCGATTATACATTAGCGTTTTTACGACATCGTGGGAATCACTTTTTTTTGGCTGCACCTAGACAAAATCTGGCATCATATTCGGTTTCAGCACGTCGAATAACCAAGGAAACTGATGCGACATCGTTTTCTTTGCGACCACAGCTCACGAAAAACTCAATCATAGAAGTTGATATTCGTGTTCGATATGATGGCATATAACTTGAGTACACATTGTCGTAGGACGATGAAACCGTGTGCAATAGCTTCGTCTCGTCGAACTACACGAGTGCAATGCGCGAAGTTTGCGTGTGAACAATTTGTCTTCGAGAAAAAGTCGATTATACATATGCGTTTTTACGACATCGTGGGAATCACTTTTTTTTGGCTGCACCTAGACAAAATCTGGCATCATATTCGGTTTCAGCACGTCGAATAACCAAGGAAACTGATGCGACATCGTTTTCTTTGCGACCACAGCTCACGAAAAACTCAATCATAGAAGTTGATATTCGTGTTCGATATGATGGCATATAACTTGAGTACACAATGTCGTAGGGCGATGAAACCGCGTGCAATAGCTTCGTCTCGTCGAACTACACGAGTGCAATGCGCGAAGTTTGCGTGTGAACAATTTGTCTTCGAGAAAAAGTCGATTATACATATGCGTTTTTACGACATCGTGGGAATCACTTTTTTTTGGCTGCACCTAGACAAAATCTGGCATCATATTCGGTTTCAGCACGTCGAATAACCAAGGAAACTGATGCGACATCGTTTTCTTTGCGACCACAGCTCACGAAAAACTCAATCATAGAAGTTGATATTCGTGTTCGATATGATGGCATATAACTTGAGTACACATTGTCGTAGGCCGATGAAACCGCGTGCAATAGCTTCGTCTCGTCGAACTACACGAGTACAATGCGCGAAGTTTGCGTGTGAACAATTTGTCTTCGAGAAAAAGTCGATTATACATTAGCGTTTTTACGACATCGTGGGAATCACTTTTTTTTGGCTGCACCTAGACAAAATCTGGCATCATATTCGGTTTCAGCACGTCGAATAACCAAGGAAACTGATGCGACATCGTTTTCTTTGCGACCACAGCTCACGAAAAACTCAATCATAGAAGTTGATATTCGTGTTCGATATGATGGCATATAACTTGAGTACACATTGTCGTAGGACGATGAAACCGTGTGCAATAGCTTCGTCTCGTCGAACTACACGAGTGCAATGCGCGAAGTTTGCGTGTGAACAATTTGTCTTCGAGAAAAAGTCGATTATACATATGCGTTTTTACGACATCGTGGGAATCACTTTTTTTTGGCTGCACCTAGACAAAATCTGGCATCATATTCGGTTTCAGCACGTCGAATAACCAAGGAAACTGATGCGACATCGTTTTCTTTGCGACCACAGCTCACGAAAAACTCAATCATAGAAGTTGATATTCGTGTTCGATATGATGGCATATAACTTGAGTACACAATGTCGTAGGGCGATGAAACCGCGTGCAATAGCTTCGTCTCGTCGAACTACACGAGTGCAATGCGCGAAGTTTGCGTGTGAACAATTTGTCTTCGAGAAAAAGTCGATTATACATATGCGTTTTTACGACATCGTGGGAATCACTTTTTTTTGGCTGCACCTAGACAAAATCTGGCATCATATTCGGTTTCAGCACGTCGAATAACCAAGGAAACTGATGCGACATCGTTTTCTTTGCGACCACAGCTCACGAAAAACTCAATCATAGAAGTTGATATTCGTGTTCGATATGATGGCATATAATTTGAGTACACATTGTCGTAGGCCGATGAAACCGCGTGCAATAGCTTCGTCTCGTCGAACTACACGAGTACAATGCGCGAAGTTTGCGTGTGAACAATTTGTCTTCGAGAAAAAGTCGATTATACATTAGCGTTTTTACGACATCGTGGGAATCACTTTTTTTTGGCTGCACCTAGACAAAATCTGGTATCATATTCGGTTTCAGCACGTCGAATAACCGAGGAAACTGATGCGACATCGTTTTCTTTGCGACCACAGCTCACGAAAAACTCAATCATAGAAGTTGATATTCGTGTTCGATATGATGGCATATAACTTGAGTACACATTGTCGTAGGCCGATGAAACCGCGTGCAATAGCTTCGTCTCGTCGAACTACACGAGTGCAATGCGCGAAGTTTGCGTGTGAACAATTTGTCTTCGAGAAAAAGTCGATTATACATATGCGTTTTTACGACATCGTGGGAATCACTTTTTTTTGGCTGCACCTAGACAAAATCTGGCATCATATTCGGTTTCAGCACGTCGAATAACCAAGGAAACTGATGCGACATCGTTTTCTTTGCGACCACAGCTCACGAAAAACTCAATCATAGAAGTTGATATTCGTGTTCGATATGATGGCATATAACTTGAGTACACATTGTCGTAGGCCGATGAAACCGCGTGCAATAGCTTCGTCTCGTCGAACTACACGAGTGCAATGCGAGAAGTTTGCGTGTGAACAATTTGTCTTCGAGAAAAAGTCGATTATACATTAGCGTTTTTACGACATCGTGGGAATCACTTTTTTTTGGCTGCACCTAGACAAAATCTGGCATCATATTCGGTCTCAGCACGTCGAATAACCAAGGAAACTGATGCGACATCGTTTTCTTTGCGACCACAGCTCACGAAAAACTCAATCATAGAAGTTGATATTCGTGTTCGATATGATGGCATATAACTTGAGTACACAATGTCGTAGGGCGATGAAACCGCGTGCAATAGCTTCGTCTCGTCGAACTACACGAGTGCAATGCGCGAAGTTTGCGTGTGAACAATTTGTCTTCGAGAAAAAGTCGATTATACATATGCGTTTTTACGACATCGTGGGAATCACTTTTTTTTGGCTGCACCTAGACAAAATCTGGCATCATATTCGGTTTCAGCACGTCGAATAACCAAGGAAACTGATGCGACATCGTTTTCTTTGCGACCACAGCTCACAAAAAACTCAATCATAGAAGTTGATATTCGTGTTCGATATGATGGCATATAACTTGAGTACACATTGTCGTAGGCCGATGAAACCGCGTACAATAGCTTCGTCTCGTCGAACTACACGAGTGCAATGCGAGAAGTTTGCGTGTGAACAATTTGTCTTCGAGAAAAAGTCGATTATACATTAGCGTTTTTACGACATCGTGGGAATCACTTTTTTTTGGCTGCACCTAGACAAAATCTGGCATCATCTTCGGTCTCAGCACGTCGAATAACCAAGGAAACTGATGCGACATCGTTTTCTTTGCGACCACAGCTCACGAAAAACTCAATCATAGAAGTTGATATTCGTGTTCGATATGATGGCATATAACTTGAGTACACATTGTCATAGGCCGATGAAACCGCGTGCAATAGCTTCGTCTCGTCGAACTACACGAGTACAATGCGCGAAGTTTGCGTGTGAACAATTTGTCTTCGAGAAAAAGTCGATTATACATTAGCGTTTTTACGACATCGTGGGAATCACTTTTTTTTGGCTGCACCTAGACAAAATCTGGCATCATATTCGGTTTCAGCACGTCGAATAACCAAGGAAACTGATGCGACATCGTTTTCTTTGCGACCACAGCTCACGAAAAACTCAATCATAGAAGTTGATATTCGTGTTCGATATGATGGCATATAACTTGAGTACACAATGTCGTAGGGCGATGAAACCGCGTGCAATAGCTTCGTCTCGTCGAACTACACGAGTGCAATGCGCGAAGTTTGCGTGTGAACAATTTGTCTTCGAGAAAAAGTCGATTATACATATGCGTTTTTACGACATCGTGGGAATCACTTTTTTTGGCTGCACCTAGACAAAATCTGGCATCATATTCGGTTTCAGCACGTCGAATAACCAAGGAAACTGATGCGACATCGTTTTCTTTGCGACCACAGCTCACGAAAAACTCAATCATAGAAGTTGATATTCGTGTTCGATATGATGGCATATAATTTGAGTACACATTGTCGTAGGCCGATGAAACCGCGTGCAATAGCTTCGTCTCGTCGAACTACACGAGTACAATGCGCGAAGTTTGCGTGTGAACAATTTGTCTACGAGAAAAAGTCGATTATACATTAGCGTTTTTACGACATCGTGGGAATCACTTTTTTTTGGCTGCACCTAGACAAAATCTGGTATCATATTCGGTTTCAGCACGTCGAATAACCGAGGAAACTGATGCGACATCGTTTTCTTTGCGACCACAGCTCACGAAAAACTCAATCATAGAAGTTGATATTCGTGTTCGATATGATGGCATATAACTTGAGTACACATTGTCGTAGGCCGATGAAACCGCGTGCAATAGCTTCGTCTCGTCGAACTACACGAGTGCAATGCGCGAAGTTTGCGTGTGAACAATTTGTCTTCGAGAAAAAGTCGATTATACATATGCGTTTTTACGACATCGTGGGAATCACTTTTTTTTGGCTGCACCTAGACAAAATCTGGCATCATATTCGGTTTCAGCACGTCGAATAACCAAGGAAACTGATGCGACATCGTTTTCTTTGCGACCACAGCTCACGAAAAACTCAATCATAGAAGTTGATATTCGTGTTCGATATGATGGCATATAACTTGAGTACACATTGTCGTAGGCCGATGAAACCGCGTGCAATAGCTTCGTCTCGTCGAACTACACGAGTGCAATGCGAGAAGTTTGCGTGTGAACAATTTGTCTTCGAGAAAAGGTCGATTATACATTAGCGTTTTTACGACATCGTGGGAATCACTTTTTTTTGGCTGCACCTAGACAAAATCTGGCATCATATTCGGTCTCAGCACGTCGAATAACCAAGGAAACTGATGCGACATCGTTTTCTTTGCGACCACAGCTCACGAAAAACTCAATCATAGAAGTTGATATTCGTGTTCGATATGATGGCATATAACTTGAGTACACATTGTCGTAGGGCGATGAAACCGCGTGCAATAGCTTCGTCTCGTCGAACTACACGAGTGCAATGCGAGAAGTTTGCGTGTGAACAATTTGTCTTCGAGAAAAAGTCGATTATACATTAGCGTTTTTACGACATCGTGGGAATCACTTTTTTTTGGCTGCACCTAGACAAAATCTGGCATCATATTCGGTTTCAGCATGTCTAATAACCAAGGAAACTGATGCGACATCGTTTTCTTTGCGACCACAGCTCACGAAAAACTCAATCATAGAAGTTGATATTCGTGTTCGATATGATGGCATATAACTTGAGTACACAATGTCGTAGGGCGATGAAACCGCGTGCAATAGCTTCGTCTCGTCGAACTACACGAGTGCAATGCGCGAAGTTTGCGTGTGAACAATTTGTCTTCGAGAAAAAGTCGATTATACATATGCGTTTTTACGACATCGTGGGAATCACTTTTTTTTGGCTGCACCTAGACAAAATCTGGCATCATATTCGGTCTCAGCACGTCGAATAACCAAGGAAACTGATGCGACATCGTTTTCTTTGCGACCACAGCTCACGAAAAACTCAATCATAGAAGTTGATATTCGTGTTCGATATGATGGCATATAACTTGAGTACACAATGTCGTAGGGCGATGAAACCGCGTGCAATAGCTTCGTCTCGTCGAACTACACGAGTGCAATGCGCGAAGTTTGCGTGTGAACAATTTGTCTTCGAGAAAAAGTCGATTATACATATGCGTTTTTACGACATCGTGGGAATCACTTTTTTTTGGCTGCACCTAGACAAAATCTGGCATCATATTCGGTTTCAGCACGTCGAATAACCAAGGAAACTGATGCGACATCGTTTTCTTTGCGACCACAGCTCACAAAAAACTCAATCATAGAAGTTGATATTCGTGTTCGATATGATGGCATATAACTTGAGTACACATTGTCGTAGGCCGATGAAACCGCGTACAATAGCTTCGTCTCGTCGAACTACACGAGTGCAATGCGAGAAGTTTGCGTGTGAACAATTTGTCTTCGAGAAAAAGTCGATTATACATTAGCGTTTTTACGACATCGTGGGAATCACTTTTTTTTGGCTGCACCTAGACAAAATCTGGCATCATCTTCGGTCTCAGCACGTCGAATAACCAAGGAAACTGATGCGACATCGTTTTCTTTGCGACCACAGCTCACGAAAAACTCAATCATAGAAGTTGATATTCGTGTTCGATATGATGGCATATAACTTGAGTACACATTGTCATAGGCCGATGAAACCGCGTGCAATAGCTTCGTCTCGTCGAACTACACGAGTACAATGCGCGAAGTTTGCGTGTGAACAATTTGTCTTCGAGAAAAAGTCGATTATACATTAGCGTTTTTACGACATCGTGGGAATCACTTTTTTTTGGCTGCACCTAGACAAAATCTGGCATCATATTCGGTTTCAGCACGTCGAATAACCAAGGAAACTGATGCGACATCGTTTTCTTTGCGACCACAGCTCACGAAAAACTCAATCATAGAAGTTGATATTCGTGTTCGATATGATGGCATATAACTTGAGTACACAATGTCGTAGGGCGATGAAACCGCGTGCAATAGCTTCGTCTCGTCGAACTACACGAGTGCAATGCGCGAAGTTTGCGTGTGAACAATTTGTCTTCGAGAAAAAGTCGATTATACATATGCGTTTTTACGACATCGTGGGAATCACTTTTTTTGGCTGCACCTAGACAAAATCTGGCATCATATTCGGTTTCAGCACGTCGAATAACCAAGGAAACTGATGCGACATCGTTTTCTTTGCGACCACAGCTCACGAAAAACTCAATCATAGAAGTTGATATTCGTGTTCGATATGATGGCATATAATTTGAGTACACATTGTCGTAGGCCGATGAAACCGCGTGCAATAGCTTCGTCTCGTCGAACTACACGAGTACAATGCGCGAAGTTTGCGTGTGAACAATTTGTCTACGAGAAAAAGTCGATTATACATTAGCGTTTTTACGACATCGTGGGAATCACTTTTTTTTGGCTGCACCTAGACAAAATCTGGTATCATATTCGGTTTCAGCACGTCGAATAACCGAGGAAACTGATGCGACATCGTTTTCTTTGCGACCACAGCTCACGAAAAACTCAATCATAGAAGTTGATATTCGTGTTCGATATGATGGCATATAACTTGAGTACACATTGTCGTAGGCCGATGAAACCGCGTGCAATAGCTTCGTCTCGTCGAACTACACGAGTGCAATGCGCGAAGTTTGCGTGTGAACAATTTGTCTTCGAGAAAAAGTCGATTATACATATGCGTTTTTACGACATCGTGGGAATCACTTTTTTTTGGCTGCACCTAGACAAAATCTGGCATCATATTCGGTTTCAGCACGTCGAATAACCAAGGAAACTGATGCGACATCGTTTTCTTTGCGACCACAGCTCACGAAAAACTCAATCATAGAAGTTGATATTCGTGTTCGATATGATGGCATATAACTTGAGTACACATTGTCGTAGGCCGATGAAACCGCGTGCAATAGCTTCGTCTCGTCGAACTACACGAGTGCAATGCGAGAAGTTTGCGTGTGAACAATTTGTCTTCGAGAAAAAGTCGATTATACATTAGCGTTTTTACGACATCGTGGGAATCACTTTTTTTTGGCTGCACCTAGACAAAATCTGGCATCATATTCGGTCTCAGCACGTCGAATAACCAAGGAAACTGATGCGACATCGTTTTCATTGCGACCACAGCTCACGAAAAACTCAATCATAGAAGTTGATATTCGTGTTCGATATGATGGCATATAACTTGAGTACACATTGTCATAGGCCGATGAAACCGCGTGCAATAGCTTCGTCTCGTCGAACTACACGAGTACAATGCGCGAAGTTTGCGTGTGAACAATTTGTCTTCGAGAAAAAGTCGATTATACATTAGCGTTTTTACGACATCGTGGGAATCACTTTTTTTTGGCTGCACCTAGACAAAATCTGGCATCATATTCGGTTTCAGCACGTCGAATAACCAAGGAAACTGATGCGACAGCGTTTTCTTTGCGACCACAGCTCACGAAAAACTCAATCATAGAAGTTGATATTCGTGTTCGATATGATGGCATATAACTTGAGTACACATTGTCGTAGGCCGATGAAACCGCGTGCAATAGCTTCGTCTCGTCGAACTACACGAGTACAATGCGCGAAGTTTGCGTGTGAACAATTTGTCTTCGAGAAAAAGTCGATTATACATTAGCGTTTTTACGACATCGTGGGAATCACTTTTTTTTGGCTGCACCTAGACAAAATCTGGCATCATATTCGGTTTCAGCACGTCGAATAACCAAGGAAACTGATGCGACATCGTTTTCTTTGCGACCACAGCTCACGAAAAACTCAATCATAGAAGTTGATATTCGTGTTCGATATGATGGCATATAACTTGAGTACACATTGTCGTAGGCCGATGAAACCGCGTGCAATAGCTTCGTCTCGTCGAACTACACGAGTGCAATGCGAGAAGTTTGCGTGTGAACAATTTGTCTTCGAGAAAAAGTCGATTATACATTAGCGTTTTTACGACATCGTGGGAATCACTTTTTTTTGGCTGCACCTAGACAAAATCTGGCATCATATTCGGTCTCAGCACGTCGAATAACCAAGGAAACTGATGCGACATCGTTTTCTTTGCGACCACAGCTCACGAAAAACTCAATCATAGAAGTTGATATTCGTGTTCGATATGATGGCATATAACTTGAGTACACATTGTCGTAGGCCGATGAAACCGCGTGCAATAGCTTCGTCTCGTCGAACTACACGAGTGCAATGCGAGAAGTTTGCGTGTGAACAATTTGTCTTCGAGAAAAAGTCGATTATACATTAGCGTTTTTACGACATCGTGGGAATCACTTTTTTTTGGCTGCACCTAGACAAAATCTGGCATCATATTCGGTCTCAGCACGTCGAATAACCAAGGAAACTGATGCGACATCGTTTTCTTTGCGACCACAGCTCACGAAAAACTCAATCATAGAAGTTGATATTCGTGTTCGATATGATGGCATATAACTTGAGTACACATTGTCGTAGGCCGATGAAACCGCGTGCAATAGCTTCGTCTCGTCGAACTACACGAGTACAATGCGCGAAGTTTGCGTGTGAACAATTTGTCTTCGAGAAAAAGTCGATTATACATTAGCGTTTTTACGACATCGTGGGAATCACTTTTTTTTGGCTGCACCTAGACAAAATCTGGCATCATATTCGGTTTCAGCACGTCGAATAACCAAGGAAACTGATGCGACATCGTTTTCTTTGCGACCACAGCTCACGAAAAACTCAATCATAGAAGTTGATATTCGTGTTCGATATGATGGCATATAACTTGAGTACACATTGTCGTAGGCCGATGAAACCGCGTGCAATAGCTTCGTCTCGTCGAACTACACGAGTGCAATGCGCGAAGTTTGCGTGTGAACAATTTGTCTTCGAGAAAAAGTCGATTATACATATGCGTTTTTACGACATCGTGGGAATCACTTTTTTTTGGCTGCACCTAGACAAAATCTGGCATCATATTCGGTTTCAGCACGTCGAATAACCAAGGAAACTGATGCGACATCGTTTTCTTTGCGACCACAGCTCACGAAAAACTCAATCATAGAAGTTGATATTCGTGTTCGATATGATGGCATATAACTTGAGTACACATTGTCGTAGGCCGATGAAACCGCGTGCAATAGCTTCGTCTCGTCGAACTACACGAGTGCAATGCGCGAAGTTTGCGTGTGAACAATTTGTCTTCGAGAAAAAGTCGATTATACATATGCGTTTTTACGACATCGTGGGAATCACTTTTTTTTGGCTGCACCTAGACAAAATCTGGCATCATATTCGGTTTCAGCACGTCGAATAACCAAGGAAACTGATGCGACATCGTTTTCTTTGCGACCACAGCTCACGAAAAACTCAATCATAGAAGTTGATATTCGTGTTCGATATGATGGCATATAACTTGAGTACACATTGTCGTAGGCCGATGAAACCGCGTGCAATAGCTTCGTCTCGTCGAACTACACGAGTGCAATGCGAGAAGTTTGCGTGTGAACAATTTGTCTTCGAGAAAAAGTCGATTATACATTAGCGTTTTTACGACATCGTGGGAATCACTTTTTTTTGGCTGCACCTAGACAAAATCTGGCATCATATTCGGTCTCAGCACGTCGAATAACCAAGGAAACTGATGCGACATCGTTTTCTTTGCGACCACAGCTCACGAAAAACTCAATCATAGAAGTTGATATTCGTGTTCGATATGATGGCATATAACTTGAGTACACATTGTCGTAGGCCGATGAAACCGCGTGCAATAGCTTCGTCTCGTCGAACTACACGAGTGCAATGCGAGAAGTTTGCGTGTGAACAATTTGTCTTCGAGAAAAAGTCGATTATACATTAGCGTTTTTACGACATCGTGGGAATCACTTTTTTTTGGCTGCACCTAGACAAAATCTGGCATCATATTCGGTTTCAGCACGTCGAATAACCAAGGAAACTGATGCGACATCGTTTTCTTTGCGACCACAGCTCACGAAAAACTCAATCATAGAAGTTGATATTCGTGTTCGATATGATGGCATATAACTTGAGTACACATTGTCGTAGGCCGATGAAACCGCGTGCAATAGCTTCGTCTCGTCGAACTACACGAGTGCAATGCGAGAAGTTTGCGTGTGAACAATTTGTCTTCGAGAAAAAGTCGATTATACATTAGCGTTTTTACGACATCGTGGGAATCACTTTTTTTTGGCTGCACCTAGACAAAATCTGGCATCATATTCGGTCTCAGCACGTCGAATAACCAAGGAAACTGATGCGACATCGTTTTCATTGCGACCACAGCTCACGAAAAACTCAATCATAGAAGTTGATATTCGTGTTCGATATGATGGCATATAACTTGAGTACACATTGTCATAGGCCGATGAAACCGCGTGCAATAGCTTCGTCTCGTCGAACTACACGAGTACAATGCGCGAAGTTTGCGTGTGAACAATTTGTCTTCGAGAAAAAGTCGATTATACATTAGCGTTTTTACGACATCGTGGGAATCACTTTTTTTTGGCTGCACCTAGACAAAATCTGGCATCATATTCGGTTTCAGCACGTCGAATAACCAAGGAAACTGATGCGACAGCGTTTTCTTTGCGACCACAGCTCACGAAAAACTCAATCATAGAAGTTGATATTCGTGTTCGATATGATGGCATATAACTTGAGTACACATTGTCGTAGGCCGATGAAACCGCGTGCAATAGCTTCGTCTCGTCGAACTACACGAGTACAATGCGCGAAGTTTGCGTGTGAACAATTTGTCTTCGAGAAAAAGTCGATTATACATTAGCGTTTTTACGACATCGTGGGAATCACTTTTTTTTGGCTGCACCTAGACAAAATCTGGCATCATATTCGGTTTCAGCACGTCGAATAACCAAGGAAACTGATGCGACATCGTTTTCTTTGCGACCACAGCTCACGAAAAACTCAATCATAGAAGTTGATATTCGTGTTCGATATGATGGCATATAACTTGAGTACACATTGTCGTAGGCCGATGAAACCGTGTGCAATAGCTTCGTCTCGTCGAACTACACGAGTGCAATGCGAGAAGTTTGCGTGTGAACAATTTGTCTTCGAGAAAAAGTCGATTATACATTAGCGTTTTTACGACATCGTGGGAATCACTTTTTTTTGGCTGCACCTAGACAAAATCTGGCATCATATTCGGTCTCAGCACGTCGAATAACCAAGGAAACTGATGCGACATCGTTTTCTTTGCGACCACAGCTCACGAAAAACTCAATCATAGAAGTTGATATTCGGGTTCGATATGATGGCATATAACTTGAGTACACATTGTCGTAGGGCGATGAAACCGCGTGCAATAGCTTCGTCTCGTCGAACTACACGAGTGCAATGCGAGAAGTTTGCGTGTGAACAATTTGTCTTCGAGAAAAAGTCGATTATACATTAGCGTTTTTACGACATCGTGGGAATCACTTTTTTTTGGCTGCACCTAGACAAAATCTGGCATCATATTCGGTTTCAGCATGTCTAATAACCAAGGAAACTGATGCGACATCGTTTTCTTTGCGACCACAGCTCACGAAAAACTCAATCATAGAAGTTGATATTCGTGTTCGATATGATGGCATATAACTTGAGTACACAATGTCGTAGGGCGATGAAACCGCGTGCAATAGCTTCGTCTCGTCGAACTACACGAGTGCAATGCGCGAAGTTTGCGTGTGAACAATTTGTCTTCGAGAAAAAGTCGATTATACATATGCGTTTTTACGACATCGTGGGAATCACTTTTTTTTGGCTGCACCTAGACAAAATCTGGCATCATATTCGGTTTCAGCACGTCGAATAACCAAGGAAACTGATGCGACATCGTTTTCTTTGCGACCACAGCTCACGAAAAACTCAATCATAGAAGTTGATATTCGTGTTCGATATGATGGCATATAACTTGAGTACACATTGTCGTAGGCCGATGAAACCGCGTGCAATAGCTTCGTCTCGTCGAACTACACGAGTGCAATGCGAGAAGTTTGCGTGTGAACAATTTGTCTTCGAGAAAAAGTCGATTATACATTAGCGTTTTTACGACATCGTGGGAATCACTTTTTTTTGGCTGCACCTAGACAAAATCTGGCATCATATTCGGTCTCAGCACGTCGAATAACCAAGGAAACTGATGCGACATCGTTTTCTTTGCGACCACAGCTCACGAAAAACTCAATCATAGAAGTTGATATTCGTGTTCGATATGATGGCATATAACTTGAGTACACATTGTCGTAGGCCGATGAAACCGCGTGCAATAGCTTCGTCTCGTCGAACTACACGAGTGCAATGCGAGAAGTTTGCGTGTGAACAATTTGTCTTCGAGAAAAAGTCGATTATACATTAGCGTTTTTACGACATCGTGGGAATCACTTTTTTTTGGCTGCACCTAGACAAAATCTGGCATCATATTCGGTCTCAGCACGTCGAATAACCAAGGAAACTGATGCGACATCGTTTTCTTTGCGACCACAGCTCACGAAAAACTCAATCATAGAAGTTGATATTCGTGTTCGATATGATGGCATATAACTTGAGTACACATTGTCGTAGGCCGATGAAACCGCGTGCAATAGCTTCGTCTCGTCGAACTACACGAGTACAATGCGCGAAGTTTGCGTGTGAACAATTTGTCTTCGAGAAAAAGTCGATTATACATTAGCGTTTTTACGACATCGTGGGAATCACTTTTTTTTGGCTGCACCTAGACAAAATCTGGCATCATATTCGGTTTCAGCACGTCGAATAACCAAGGAAACTGATGCGACATCGTTTTCTTTGCGACCACAGCTCACGAAAAACTCAATCATAGAAGTTGATATTCGTGTTCGATATGATGGCATATAACTTGAGTACACATTGTCGTAGGCCGATGAAACCGCGTGCAATAGCTTCGTCTCGTCGAACTACACGAGTGCAATGCGCGAAGTTTGCGTGTGAACAATTTGTCTTCGAGAAAAAGTCGATTATACATATGCGTTTTTACGACATCGTGGGAATCACTTTTTTTTGGCTGCACCTAGACAAAATCTGGCATCATATTCGGTTTCAGCACGTCGAATAACCAAGGAAACTGATGCGACATCGTTTTCTTTGCGACCACAGCTCACGAAAAACTCAATCATAGAAGTTGATATTCGTGTTCGATATGATGGCATATAACTTGAGTACACATTGTCGTAGGCCGATGAAACCGCGTGCAATAGCTTCGTCTCGTCGAACTACACGAGTGCAATGCGCGAAGTTTGCGTGTGAACAATTTGTCTTCGAGAAAAAGTCGATTATACATATGCGTTTTTACGACATCGTGGGAATCACTTTTTTTTGGCTGCACCTAGACAAAATCTGGCATCATATTCGGTTTCAGCACGTCGAATAACCAAGGAAACTGATGCGACATCGTTTTCTTTGCGACCACAGCTCACGAAAAACTCAATCATAGAAGTTGATATTCGTGTTCGATATGATGGCATATAACTTGAGTACACATTGTCGTAGGCCGATGAAACCGCGTGCAATAGCTTCGTCTCGTCGAACTACACGAGTGCAATGCGAGAAGTTTGCGTGTGAACAATTTGTCTTCGAGAAAAAGTCGATTATACATTAGCGTTTTTACGACATCGTGGGAATCACTTTTTTTTGGCTGCACCTAGACAAAATCTGGCATCATATTCGGTCTCAGCACGTCGAATAACCAAGGAAACTGATGCGACATCGTTTTCTTTGCGACCACAGCTCACGAAAAACTCAATCATAGAAGTTGATATTCGTGTTCGATATGATGGCATATAACTTGAGTACACATTGTCGTAGGCCGATGAAACCGCGTGCAATAGCTTCGTCTCGTCGAACTACACGAGTGCAATGCGAGAAGTTTGCGTGTGAACAATTTGTCTTCGAGAAAAAGTCGATTATACATTAGCGTTTTTACGACATCGTGGGAATCACTTTTTTTTGGCTGCACCTAGACAAAATCTGGCATCATATTCGGTCTCAGCACGTCGAATAACCAAGGAAACTGATGCGACATCGTTTTCTTTGCGACCACAGCTCACGAAAAACTCAATCATAGAAGTTGATATTCGTGTTCGATATGATGGCATATAACTTGAGTACACATTGTCGTAGGCCGATGAAACCGCGTGCAATAGCTTCGTCTCGTCGAACTACACGAGTACAATGCGCGAAGTTTGCGTGTGAACAATTTGTCTTCGAGAAAAAGTCGATTATACATTAGCGTTTTTACGACATCGTGGGAATCACTTTTTTTTGGCTGCACCTAGACAAAATCTGGCATCATATTCGGTTTCAGCACGTCGAATAACCAAGGAAACTGATGCGACATCGTTTTCTTTGCGACCACAGCTCACGAAAAACTCAATCATAGAAGTTGATATTCGTGTTCGATATGATGGCATATAACTTGAGTACACATTGTCGTAGGCCGATGAAACCGCGTGCAATAGCTTCGTCTCGTCGAACTACACGAGTGCAATGCGCGAAGTTTGCGTGTGAACAATTTGTCTTCGAGAAAAAGTCGATTATACATATGCGTTTTTACGACATCGTGGGAATCACTTTTTTTTGGCTGCACCTAGACAAAATCTGGCATCATATTCGGTTTCAGCACGTCGAATAACCAAGGAAACTGATGCGACATCGTTTTCTTTGCGACCACAGCTCACGAAAAACTCAATCATAGAAGTTGATATTCGTGTTCGATATGATGGCATATAACTTGAGTACACATTGTCGTAGGCCGATGAAACCGCGTGCAATAGCTTCGTCTCGTCGAACTACACGAGTGCAATGCGAGAAGTTTGCGTGTGAACAATTTGTCTTCGAGAAAAAGTCGATTATACATTAGCGTTTTTACGACATCGTGGGAATCACGTTTTTTTGGCTGCACCTAGACAAAATCTGGCATCATATTCGGTCTCAGCACGTCGAATAACCAAGGAAACTGATGCGACATCGTTTTCTTTGCGACCACAGCTCACGAAAAACTCAATCATAGAAGTTGATATTCGTGTTCGATATGATGGCATATAACTTGAGTACACATTGTCGTAGGGCGATGAAACCGCGTGCAATAGCTTCGTCTCGTCGAACTACACGAGTGCAATGCGAGAAGTTTGCGTGTGAACAATTTGTCTTCGAGAAAAAGTCGATTATACATTAGCGTTTTTACGACATCGTGGGAATCACTTTTTTTTGGCTGCACCTAGACAAAATCTGGCATCATATTCGGTTTCAGCATGTCTAATAACCAAGGAAACTGATGCGACATCGTTTTCTTTGCGACCACAGCTCACGAAAAACTCAATCATAGAAGTTGATATTCGTGTTCGATATGATGGCATATAACTTGAGTACACAATGTCGTAGGGCGATGAAACCGCGTGCAATAGCTTCGTCTCGTCGAACTACACGAGTGCAATGCGCGAAGTTTGCGTGTGAACAATTTGTCTTCGAGATAAAGTCGATTATACATATGCGTTTTTACGA
Organism: Diachasmimorpha longicaudata; assembly: GCF_034640455.1. Lineage (NCBI taxonomy): Eukaryota > Metazoa > Arthropoda > Insecta > Hymenoptera > Braconidae > Diachasmimorpha > Diachasmimorpha longicaudata. The sequence goes on along the minus strand of NC_087239.1, from coordinate 1,795,709 downwards.
CATCGTGGGAATCACTTTTTTTTGGCTGCACCTAGACAAAATCTGGCATCATATTCGGTTTCAGCACGTCGAATAACCAAGGAAACTGATGCGACATCGTTTTCTTTGCGACCACAGCTCACGAAAAACTCAATCATAGAAGTTGATATTCGTGTTCGATATGATGGCATATAACTTGAGTACACATTGTCGTAGGCCGATGAAACCGCGTGCAATAGCTTCGTCTCGTCGAACTACACGAGTGCAATGCGAGAAGTTTGCGTGTGAACAATTTGTCTTCGAGAAAAAGTCGATTATACATTAGCGTTTTTACGACATCGTGGGAATCACTTTTTTTTGGCTGCACCTAGACAAAATCTGGCATCATATTCGGTCTCAGCACGTCGAATAACCAAGGAAACTGATGCGACATCGTTTTCTTTGCGACCACAGCTCACGAAAAACTCAATCATAGAAGTTGATATTCGTGTTCGATATGATGGCATATAACTTGAGTACACATTGTCATAGGCCGATGAAACCGCGTGCAATAGCTTCGTCTCGTCGAACTACACGAGTACAATGCGCAAAGTTTGCGTGTGAACAATTTGTCTTCGAGAAAAAGTCGATTATACATTAGCGTTTTTACGACATCGTGGGAATCACTTTTTTTTGGCTGCACCTAGACAAAATCTGGCATCATATTCGGTTTCAGCACGTCGAATAACCAAGGAAACTGATGCGACAGCGTTTTCTTTGCGACCACAGCTCACGAAAAACTCAATCATAGAAGTTGATATTCGTGTTCGATATGATGGCATATAACTTGAGTACACATTGTCGTAGGCCGATGAAACCGCGTGCAATAGCTTCGTCTCGTCGAACTACACGAGTACAATGCGCGAAGTTTGCGTGTGAACAATTTGTCTTCGAGAAAAAGTCGATTATACATTAGCGTTTTTACGACATCGTGGGAATCACTTTTTTTTGGCTGCACCTAGACAAAATCTGGCATCATATTCGGTTTCAGCACGTCGAATAACCAAGGAAACTGATGCGACATCGTTTTCTTTGCGACCACAGCTCACGAAAAACTCAATCATAGAAGTTGATATTCGTGTTCGATATGATGGCATATAACTTGAGTACACATTGTCGTAGGACGATGAAACCGTGTGCAATAGCTTCGTCTCGTCGAACTACACGAGTGCAATGCGCGAAGTTTGCGTATGAACAATTTGTCTTCGAGAAAAAGTCGATTATACATTAGCGTTTTTACGACATCGTGGGAATCACTTTTTTTTGGCTGCACCTAGACAAAATCTGGCATCATATTCGGTTTCAGCACGTCGAATAACCAAGGAAACTGATGTGACATCGTTTTCTTTGCGACCACAGCTCACGAAAAACTCAATCATAGAAGTTGATATTCGTGTTCGATATGATGGCATATAACTTGAGTACACATTGTCGTAGGCCGATGAAACCGTGTGCAATAGCTTCGTCTCGTCGAACTACACGAGTGCAATGCGAGAAGTTTGCGTGTGAACAATTTGTCTTCGAGAAAAAGTCGATTATACATTAGCGTTTTTACGACATCGTGGGAATCACTTTTTTTTGGCTGCACCTAGACAAAATCTGGCATCATATTCGGTCTCAGCACGTCGAATAACCAAGGAAACTGATGCGACATCGTTTTCTTTGCGACCACAGCTCACGAAAAACTCAATCATAGAAGTTGATATTCGTGTTCGATATGATGGCATATAACTTGAGTACACATTGTCGTAGGGCGATGAAACCGCGTGCAATAGCTTCGTCTCGTCGAACTACACGAGTGCAATGCGAGAAGTTTGCGTGTGAACAATTTGTCTTCGAGAAAAAGTCGATTATACATTAGCGTTTTTACGACATCGTGGGAATCACTTTTTTTTGGCTGCACCTAGACAAAATCTGGCATCATATTCGGTTTCAGCATGTCTAATAACCAAGGAAACTGATGCGACATCGTTTTCTTTGCGACCACAGCTCACGAAAAACTCAATCATAGAAGTTGATATTCGTGTTCGATATGATGGCATATAACTTGAGTACACAATGTCGTAGGGCGATGAAACCGCGTGCAATAGCTTCGTCTCGTCGAACTACACGAGTGCAATGCGCGAAGTTTGCGTGTGAACAATTTGTCTTCGAGAAAAAGTCGATTATACATATGCGTTTTTACGACATCGTGGGAATCACTTTTTTTTGGCTGCACCTAGACAAAATCTGGCATCATATTCGGTTTCAGCACGTCGAATAACCAAGGAAACTGATGCGACATCGTTTTCTTTGCGACCACAGCTCACGAAAAACTCAATCATAGAAGTTGATATTCGTGTTCGATATGATGGCATATAACTTGAGTACACATTGTCGTAGGCCGATGAAACCGCGTGCAATAGCTTCGTCTCGTCGAACTACACGAGTGCAATGCGCGAAGTTTGCGTGTGAACAATTTGTCTTCGAGAAAAAGTCGATTATACATATGCGTTTTTACGACATCGTGGGAATCACTTTTTTTTGGCTGCACCTAGACAAAATCTGGCATCATATTCGGTCTCAGCACGTCGAATAACCAAGGAAACTGATGCGACATCGTTTTCTTTGCGACCACAGCTCACGAAAAACTCAATCATAGAAGTTGATATTCGTGTTCGATATGATGGCATATAACTTGAGTACACATTGTCATAGGCCGATGAAACCGCGTGCAATAGCTTCGTCTCGTCGAACTACACGAGTACAATGCGCGAAGTTTGCGTGTGAACAATTTGTCTTCGAGAAAAAGTCGATTATACATTAGCGTTTTTACGACATCGTGGGAATCACTTTTTTTTGGCTGCACCTAGACAAAATCTGGCATCATATTCGGTTTCAGCACGTCGAATAACCAAGGAAACTGATGCGACAGCGTTTTCTTTGCGACCACAGCTCACGAAAAACTCAATCATAGAAGTTGATATTCGTGTTCGATATGATGGCATATAACTTGAGTACACATTGTCGTAGGCCGATGAAACCGCGTGCAATAGCTTCGTCTCGTCGAACTACACGAGTACAATGCGCGAAGTTTGCGTGTGAACAATTTGTCTTCGAGAAAAAGTCGATTATACATTAGCGTTTTTACGACATCGTGGGAATCACTTTTTTTTGGCTGCACCTAGACAAAATCTGGCATCATATTCGGTTTCAGCACGTCGAATAACCAAGGAAACTGATGCGACATCGTTTTCTTTGCGACCACAGCTCACGAAAAACTCAATCATAGAAGTTGATATTCGTGTTCGATATGATGGCATATAACTTGAGTACACATTGTCGTAGGACGATGAAACCGTGTGCAATAGCTTCGTCTCGTCGAACTACACGAGTGCAATGCGCGAAGTTTGCGTATGAACAATTTGTCTTCGAGAAAAAGTCGATTATACATTAGCGTTTTTACGACATCGTGGGAATCACTTTTTTTTGGCTGCACCTAGACAAAATCTGGCATCATATTCGGTTTCAGCACGTCGAATAACCAAGGAAACTGATGTGACATCGTTTTCTTTGCGACCACAGCTCACGAAAAAATCAATCATAGAAGTTGATATTCGTGTTCGATATGACGGCATATAACTTGAGTACACATTGTCGTAGGCCGATGAAACCGTGTGCAATAGCTTCGTCTCGTCGAACTACACGAGTGCAATGCGAGAAGTTTGCGTGTGAACAATTTGTCTTCGAGAAAAAGTCGATTATACATTAGCGTTTTTACGACATCGTGGGAATCACTTTTTTTTGGCTGCACCTAGACAAAATCTGGCATCATATTCGGTCTCAGCACGTCGAATAACCAAGGAAACTGATGCGACATCGTTTTCTTTGCGACCACAGCTCACGAAAAACTCAATCATAGAAGTTGATATTCGTGTTCGATATGATGGCATATAACTTGAGTACACATTGTCGTAGGGCGATGAAACCGCGTGCAATAGCTTCGTCTCGTCGAACTACACGAGTGCAATGCGAGAAGTTTGCGTGTGAACAATTTGTCTTCGAGAAAAAGTCGATTATACATTAGCGTTTTTACGACATCGTGGGAATCACTTTTTTTTGGCTGCACCTAGACAAAATCTGGCATCATATTCGGTTTCAGCATGTCTAATAACCAAGGAAACTGATGCGACATCGTTTTCTTTGCGACCACAGCTCACGAAAAACTCAATCATAGAAGTTGATATTCGTGTTCGATATGATGGCATATAACTTGAGTACACAATGTCGTAGGGCGATGAAACCGCGTGCAATAGCTTCGTCTCGTCGAACTATACGAGTGCAATGCGCGAAGTTTGCGTGTGAACAATTTGTCTTCGAGAAAAAGTCGATTATACATATGCGTTTTTACGACATCGTGGGAATCACTTTTTTTTGGCTGCACCTAGACAAAATCTGGCATCATATTCGGTTTCAGCACGTCGAATAACCAAGGAAACTGATGCGACATCGTTTTCTTTGCGACCACAGCTCACGAAAAACTCAATCATAGAAGTTGATATTCGTGTTCGATATGATGGCATATAACTTGAGTACACATTGTCGTAGGCCGATGAAACCGCGTGCAATAGCTTCGTCTCGTCGAACTACACGAGTGCAATGCGCGAAGTTTGCGTGTGAACAATTTGTCTTCGAGAAAAAGTCGATTATACATATGCGTTTTTACGACATCGTGGGAATCACTTTTTTTTGGCTGCACCTAGACAAAATCTGGCATCATATTCGGTTTCAGCACGTCGAATAACCAAGGAAACTGATGCGACATCGTTTTCTTTGCGACCACAGCTCACGAAAAACTCAATCATAGAAGTTGATATTCGTGTTCGATATGATGGCATATAACTTGAGTACACATTGTCGTAGGCCGATGAAACCGCGTGCAATAGCTTCGTCTCGTCGAACTACACGAGTGCAATGCGAGAAGTTTGCGTGTGAACAATTTGTCTTCGAGAAAAAGTCGATTATACATTAGCGTTTTTACGACATCGTGGGAATCACTTTTTTTTGGCTGCACCTAGACAAAATCTGGCATCATATTCGGTCTCAGCACGTCGAATAACCAAGGAAACTGATGCGACATCGTTTTCTTTGCGACCACAGCTCACGAAAAACTCAATCATAGAAGTTGATATTCGTGTTCGATATGATGGCATATAACTTGAGTACACATTGTCGTAGGGCGATGAAACCGCGTGCAATAGCTTCGTCTCGTCGAACTACACGAGTGCAATGCGAGAAGTTTGCGTGTGAACAATTTGTCTTCGAGAAAAAGTCGATTATACATTAGCGTTTTTACGACATCGTGGGAATCACTTTTTTTTGGCTGCACCTAGACAAAATCTGGCATCATATTCGGTTTCAGCATGTCTAATAACCAAGGAAACTGATGCGACATCGTTTTCTTTGCGACCACAGCTCACGAAAAACTCAATCATAGAAGTTGATATTCGTGTTCGATATGATGGCATATAACTTGAGTACACAATGTCGTAGGGCGATGAAACCGCGTGCAATAGCTTCGTCTCGTCGAACTACACGAGTGCAATGCGCGAAGTTTGCGTGTGAACAATTTGTCTTCGAGAAAAAGTCGATTATACATATGCGTTTTTACGACATCGTGGGAATCACTTTTTTTTGGCTGCACCTAGACAAAATCTGGCATCATATTCGGTTTCAGCACGTCGAATAACCAAGGAAACTGATGCGACATCGTTTTCTTTGCGACCACAGCTCACGAAAAACTCAATCATAGAAGTTGATATTCGTGTTCGATATGATGGCATATAACTTGAGTACACATTGTCGTAGGCCGATGAAACCGCGTGCAATAGCTTCGTCTCGTCGAACTACACGAGTGCAATGCGCGAAGTTTGCGTGTGAACAATTTGTCTTCGAGAAAAAGACGATTATACATATGCGTTTTTACGACATCGTGGGAATCACTTTTTTTTGGCTGCACCTAGACAAAATCTGGCATCATATTCGGTTTCAGCACGTCGAATAACCAAGGAAACTGATGCGACATCGTTTTCTTTGCGACCACAGCTCACGAAAAACTCAATCATAGAAGTTGATATTCGTGTTCGATATGATGGCATATAACTTGAGTACACATTGTCATAGGCCGATGAAACCGCGTGCAATAGCTTCGTCTCGTCGAACTACACGAGTACAATGCGCGAAGTTTGCGTGTGAACAATTTGTCTTCGAGAAAAAGTCGATTATACATTAGCGTTTTTACGACATCGTGGGAATCACTTTTTTTTGGCTGCACCTAGACAAAATCTGGCATCATATTCGGTTTCAGCACGTCGAATAACCAAGGAAACTGATGCGACAGCGTTTTCTTTGCGACCACAGCTCACGAAAAACTCAATCATAGAAGTTGATATTCGTGTTCGATATGATGGCATATAACTTGAGTACACATTGTCGTAGGCCGATGAAACCGCGTGCAATAGCTTCGTCTCGTCGAACTACACGAGTACAATGCGCGAAGTTTGCGTGTGAACAATTTGTCTTCGAGAAAAAGTCGATTATACATTAGCGTTTTTACGACATCGTGGGAATCACTTTTTTTTGGCTGCACCTAGACAAAATCTGGCATCATATTCGGTTTCAGCACGTCGAATAACCAAGGAAACTGATGCGACATCGTTTTCTTTGCGACCACAGCTCACGAAAAACTCAATCATAGAAGTTGATATTCGTGTTCGATATGATGGCATATAACTTGAGTACACATTGTCGTGGGACGATGAAACCGTGTGCAATAGCTTCGTCTCGTCGAACTACACGAGTGCAATGCGCGAAGTTTGCGTGTGAACAATTTGTCTTCGAGAAAAAGTCGATTATACATTAGCGTTTTTACGACATCGTGGGAATCACTTTTTTTTGGCTGCACCTAGACAAAATCTGGCATCATATTCGGTTTCAGCACGTCGAATAACCAAGGAAACTGATGTGACATCGTTTTCTTTGCGACCACAGCTCACGAAAAACTCAATCATAGAAGTTGATATTCGTGTTCGATATGATGGCATATAACTTGAGTACACATTGTGGTAGGCCGATGAAACCGTGTGCAATAGCTTCGTCTCGTCGAACTACACGAGTGCAATGCGAGAAGTTTGCGTGTGAACAATTTGTCTTCGAGAAAAAGTCGATTATACATTAGCGTTTTTACGACATCGTGGGAATCACTTTTTTTTGGCTGCACCTAGACAAAATCTGGCATCATATTCGGTCTCAGCACGTCGAATAACCAAGGAAACTGATGCGACATCGTTTTCTTTGCGACCACAGCTCACGAAAAACTCAATCATAGAAGTTGATATTCGTGTTCGATATGATGGCATATAACTTGAGTACACATTGTCGTAGGGCGATGAAACCGCGTGCAATAGCTTCGTCTCGTCGAACTACACGAGTGCAATGCGAGAAGTTTGCGTGTGAACAATTTGTCTTCGAGAAAAAGTCGATTATACATTAGCGTTTTTACGACATCGTGGGAATCACTTTTTTTTGGCTGCACCTAGACAAAATCTGGCATCATATTCGGTTTCAGCATGTCTAATAACCAAGGAAACTGATGCGACATCGTTTTCTTTGCGACCACAGCTCACGAAAAACTCAATCATAGAAGTTGATATTCGTGTTCGATATGATGGCATATAACTTGAGTACACAATGTCGTAGGGCGATGAAACCGCGTGCAATAGCTTCGTTTCGTCGAACTACACGAGTGCAGTGCGCGAAGTTTGCGTGTGAACAATTTGTCTTCGAGAAAAAGTCGATTATACATATGCGTTTTTACGACATCGTGGGAATCACTTTTTTTTGGCTGCACCTAGACAAAATCTGGCATCATATTCGGTTTCAGCACGTCGAATAACCAAGGAAACTGATGCGACATCGTTTTCTTTGCGACCACAGCTCACGAAAAACTCAATCATAGAAGTTGATATTCGTGTTCGATATGATGGCATATAACTTGAGTACACATTGTCGTAGGCCGATGAAACCGTGTGCAATAGCTTCGTCTCGTCGAACTACACGAGTGCAATGCGAGAAGTTTGCGTGTGAACAATTTGTCTTCGAGAAAAAGTCGATTATACATTAGCGTTTTTACGACATCGTGGGAATCACTTTTTTTTGGCTGCACCTAGACAAAATCTGGCATCATATTCGGTCTCAGCACGTCGAATAACCAAGGAAACTGATGCGACATCGTTTTCTTTGCGACCACAGCTCACGAAAAACTCAATCATAGAAGTTGATATTCGTGTTCGATATGATGGCATATAACTTGAGTACACATTGTCGTAGGGCGATGAAACCGCGTGCAATAGCTTCGTCTCGTCGAACTACACGAGTGCAATGCGAGAAGTTTGCGTGTGAACAATTTGTCTTCGAGAAAAAGTCGATTATACATTAGCGTTTTTACGACATCGTGGGAATCACTTTTTTTTGGCTGCACCTAGACAAAATCTGGCATCATATTCGGTTTCAGCATGTCTAATAACCAAGGAAACTGATGCGACATCGTTTTCTTTGCGACCACAGCTCACGAAAAACTCAATCATAGAAGTTGATATTCGTGTTCGATATGATGGCATATAACTTGAGTACACAATGTCGTAGGGCGATGAAACCGCGTGCAATAGCTTCGTCTCGTCGAACTACACGAGTGCAATGCGCGAAGTTTGCGTGTGAACAATTTGTCTTCGAGAAAAAGTCGATTATACATATGCGTTTTTACGACATCGTGGGAATCACTTTTTTTTGGCTGCACCTAGACAAAATCTGGCATCATATTCGGTTTCAGCACGTCGAATAACCAAGGAAACTGATGCGACATCGTTTTCTTTGCGACCACAGCTCACGAAAAACTCAATCATAGAAGTTGATATTCGTGTTCGATATGATGGCATATAACTTGAGTACACATTGTCGTAGGCCGATGAAACCGCGTGCAATAGCTTCGTCTCGTCGAACTACACGAGTGCAATGCGAGAAGTTTGCGTGTGAACAATTTGTCTTCGAGAAAAAGTCGATTATACATTAGCGTTTTTACGACATCGTGGGAATCACTTTTTTTTGGCTGCACCTAGACAAAATCTGGCATCATATTCGGTCTCAGCACGTCGAATAACCAAGGAAACTGATGCGACATCGTTTTCTTTGCGACCACAGCTCACGAAAAACTCAATCATAGAAGTTGATATTCGTGTTCGATATGATGGCATATAACTTGAGTACACATTGTCATAGGCCGATGAAACCGCGTGCAATAGCTTCGTCTCGTCGAACTACACGAGTACAATGCGCGAAGTTTGCGTGTGAACAATTTGTCTTCGAGAAAAAGTCGATTATACATTAGCGTTTTTACGACATCGTGGGAATCACTTTTTTTTGGCTGCACCTAGACAAAATCTGGCATCATATTCGGTTTCAGCACGTCGAATAACCAAGGAAACTGATGCGACAGCGTTTTCTTTGCGACCACAGCTCACGAAAAACTCAATCATAGAAGTTGATATTCGTGTTCGATATGATGGCATATAACTTGAGTACAAATTGTCGTAGGCCGATGAAACCGCGTGCAATAGCTTCGTCTCGTCGAACTACACGAGTACAATGCGCGAAGTTTGCGTGTGAACAATTTGTCTTCGAGAAAAAGTCGATTATACATTAGCGTTTTTACGACATCGTGGGAATCACTTTTTTTTGGCTGCACCTAGACAAAATCTGGCATCATATTCGGTTTCAGCACGTCGAATAACCAAGGAAACTGATGCGACATCGTTTTCTTTGCGACCACAGCTCACGAAAAACTCAATCATAGAAGTTGATATTCGTGTTCGATATGATGGCATATAACTTGAGTACACATTGTCGTAGGACGATGAAACCGTGTGCAATAGCTTCGTCTCGTCGAACTACACGAGTGCAATGCGCGAAGTTTGCGTGTGAACAATTTGTCTTCGAGAAAAAGTCGATTATACATTAGCGTTTTTACGACATCGTGGGAATCACTTTTTTTTGGCTGCACCTAGACAAAATCTGGCATCATATTCGGTTTCAGCACGTCGAATAACCAAGGAAACTGATGTGACATCGTTTTCTTTGCGACCACAGCTCACGAAAAACTCAATCATAGAATTTGATATTCGTGTTCGATATGATGGCATATAACTTGAGTACACATTGTCGTAGGCCGATGAAACCGTGTGCAATAGCTTCGTCTCGTCGAACTACACGAGTGCAATGCGAGAAGTTTGCGTGTGAACAATTTGTCTTCGAGAAAAAGTCGATTATACATTAGCGTTTTTACGACATCGTGGGAATCACTTTTTTTTGGCTGCACCTAGACAAAATCTGGCATCATATTCGGTCTCAGCACGTCGAATAACCAAGGAAACTGATGCGACATCGTTTTCTTTGCGACCACAGCTCACGAAAAACTCAATCATAGAAGTTGATATTCGTGTTCGATATGATGGCATATAACTTGAGTACACATTGTCGTAGGCCGATGAAACCGCGTGCAATAGCTTCGTCTCGTCGAACTACACGCGTACAATGCGCGAAGTTTGCGTGTGAACAATTTGTCTTCGAGAAAAAGTCGATTATACATTAGCGTTTTTACGACATCGTGGGAATCACTCTTTTTGGCTGCACCTAGACAAAATCTGGCATCATATTCGGTTTCAGCACGTCGAATAACCAAGGAAACTGATGCGACATCGTTTTCTTTGCGACCACAGCTCACGAAAAACTCAATCATAGAAGTTGATATTCGTGTTCGATATGATGGCATATAACTTGAGTAAACAATGTCGTAGGGCGATGAAACCGCGTGCAATAGCTTCGTCTCGTCGAACTACACGAGTGCAATGCGCGAAGTTTGCGTGTGAACAATTTGTCTTCGAGAAAAAGTCGATTATACATATGCGTTTTTACGACATCGTGGGAATCACTTTTTTTTGGCTGCACCTAGACAAAATCTGGCATCATATTCGGTCTCAGCACGTCGAATAACCAAGGAAACTGATGCGACATCGTTTTCTTTGCGACCACAGCTCACGAAAAACTCAATCATAGAAGTTGATATTCGTGTTCGATATGATGGCATATAACTTGAGTACACATTGTCGTAGGCCGATGAAACCGCGTGCAATAGCTTCGTCTCGTCGAACTACACGAGTACAATGCGCGAAGTTTGCGTGTGAACAATTTGTCTTCGAGAAAAAGTCGATTATACATTAGCGTTTTTACGACATCGTGGGAATCACTTTTTTTTGGCTGCACCTAGACAAAATCTGGCATCATATTCGGTTTCAGCACGTCGAATAACCAAGGAAACTGATGCGACATCGTTTTCTTTGCGACCACAGCTCACGAAAAACTCAATCATAGAAGTTGATATTCGTGTTCGATATGATGGCATATAACTTGAGTACACATTGTCGTAGGACGATGAAACCGTGTGCAATAGCTTCGTCTCGTCGAACTACACGAGTGCAATGCGCGAAGTTTGCGTGTGAACAATTTGTCTTCGAGAAAAAGTCGATTATACATATGCGTTTTTACGACATCGTGGGAATCACTTTTTTTTGGCTGCACCTAGACAAAATCTGGCATCATATTCGGTTTCAGCACGTCGAATAACCAAAGAAACTGATGCGACATCGTTTTCTTTGCGACCACAGCTCACGAAAAACTCAATCATAGAAGTTGATATTCGTGTTCGATATGATGGCATATAACTTGAGTACACATTGTCGTAGGCCGATGAAACCGCGTGCAATAGCTTCGTCTCGTCGAACTACACGAGTGCAATGCGAGAAGTTTGCGTGTGAACAATTTGTCTTCGAGAAAAAGTTGATTATACATTAGCGTTTTTACGACATCGTGGGAATCACTTTTTTTTGGCTGCACCTAGACAAAATCTGGCATCATATTCGGTCTCAGCACGTCGAATAACCAAGGAAACTGATGCGACATCGTTTTCTTTGCGACCACAGCTCACGAAAAACTCAATCATAGAAGTTGATATTCGTGTTCGATATGATGGCATATAACTTGAGTACACATTGTCGTAGGGCGATGAAACCGCGTGCAATAGCTTCGTCTCGTCGAACTACACGAGTGCAATGCGAGAAGTTTGCGTATGAACAATTTGGCTTCGAGAAAAAGTCGATTATACATTAGCGTTTTTACGACATCGTGGGAATCACTTTTTTTTGGCTGCACCTAGACAAAATCTGGCATCATATTCGGTTTCAGCATGTCTAATAACCAAGGAAACTGATGCGACATCGTTTTCATTGCGACCACAGCTCACGAAAAACTCAATCATAGAAGTTGATATTCGTGTTCGATATGATGGCATATAACTTGAGTACACAATGTCGTAGGGCGATGAAACCGCGTGCAATAGCTTCGTCTCGTCGAACTACACGAGTGCAATGCGCGAAGTTTGCGTGTGAACAATTTGTCTTCGAGAAAAAGTCGATTATACATATGCGTTTTTACGACATCGTGGGAATCACTTTTTTTTGGCTGCACCTAGACAAAATCTGGCATCATATTCGGTTTCAGCACGTCGAATAACCAAGGAAACTGATGCGACATCGTTTTCTTTGCGACCACAGCTCACGAAAAACTCAATCATAGAAGTTGATATTCGTGTTCGATATGATGGCATATAACTTGAGTACACATTGTCGTAGGCCGATGAAACCGCGTGCAATAGCTTCGTCTCGTCGAACTACACGAGTGCAATGCGAGAAGTTTGCGTGTGAACAATTTGTCTTCGAGAAAAAGTCGATTATACATTAGCGTTTTTACGACATCGTGGGAATCACTTTTTTTTGGCTGCACCTAGACAAAATCTGGCATCATATTCGGTCTCAGCACGTCGAATAACCAAGGAAACTGATGCGACATCGTTTTCTTTGCGACCACAGCTCACGAAAAACTCAATCATAGAAGTTGATATTCGTGTTCGATATGATGGCATATAACTTGAGTACACATTGTCGTAGGCCGATGAAACCGCGTGCAATAGCTTCGTCTCGTCGAACTACACGAGTACAATGCGCGAAGTTTGCGTGTGAACAATTTGTCTTCGAGAAAAAGTCGATTATACATTAGCGTTTTTACGACATCGTGGGAATCACTTTTTTTTGGCTGCACCTAGACAAAATCTGGCATCATATTCGGTTTCAGCATGTCTAATAACCAAGGAAACTGATGCGACATCGTTTTCATTGCGACCACAGCTCACGAAAAACTCAATCATAGAAGTTGATATTCGTGTTCGATATGATGGCATATAACTTGAGTACACAATGTCGTAGGGCGATGAAACCGCGTGCAATAGCTTCGTCTCGTCGAACTACACGAGTGCAATGCGCGAAGTTTGCGTGTGAACAATTTGTCTTCGAGAAAAAGTCGATTATACATATGCGTTTTTACGACATCGTGGGAATCACTTTTTTTTGGCTGCACCTAGACAAAATCTGGCATCATATTCGGTTTCAGCACGTCGAATAACCAAGGAAACTGATGCGACATCGTTTTCTTTGCGACCACAGCTCACGAAAAACTCAATCATAGAAGTTGATATTCGTGTTCGATATGATGGCATATAACTTGAGTACACATTGTCGTAGGCCGATGAAACCGCGTGCAATAGCTTCGTCTCGTCGAACTACACGAGTGCAATGCGAGAAGTTTGCGTGTGAACAATTTGTCTTCGAGAAAAAGTCGATTATACATTAGCGTTTTTACGACATCGTGGGAATCACTTTTTTTTGGCTGCACCTAGACAAAATCTGGCATCATATTCGGTCTCAGCATGTCGAATAACCAAGGAAACTGATGCGACATCGTTTTCTTTGCGACCACAGCTCACGAAAAACTCAATCATAGAAGTTGATATTCGTGTTCGATATGATGGCATATAACTTGAGTACACATTGTCGTAGGCCGATGAAACCGCGTGCAATAGCTTCGTCTCGTCGAACTACACGAGTACAATGCGCGAAGTTTGCGTGTGAACAATTTGTCTTCGAGAAAAAGTCGATTATACATTAGCGTTTTTACGACATCGTGGGAATCACTTTTTTTTGGCTGCACCTAGACAAAATCTGGCATCATATTCGGTTTCAGCACGTCGAATAACCAAGGAAACTGATGCGACATCGTTTTCTTTGCGACCACAGCTCACGAAAAACTCAATCATAGAAGTTGATATTCGTGTTCGATATGATGGCATATAACTTGAGTACACAATGTCGTAGGGCGATGAAACCGCGTGCAATAGCTTCGTCTCGTCGAACTACACGAGTACAATGCGCGAAGTTTGCGTGTGAACAATTTGTCTTCGAGAAAAAGTCGATTATACATTAGCGTTTTTACGACATCGTGGGAATCACTTTTTTTTGGCTGCACCTAGACAAAATCTGGCATCATATTCGGTTTCAGCACGTCGAATAACCAAGGAAACTGATGCGACAGCGTTTTCTTTGCGACCACAGCTCACGAAAAACTCAATCATAGAAGTTGATATTCGTGTTCGATATGATGGCATATAACTTGAGTACACATTGTCGTAGGCCGATGAAACCGCGTGCAATAGCTTCGTCTCGTCGAACTACACGAGTACAATGCGCGAAGTTTGCGTGTGAACAATTTGTCTTCGAGAAAAAGTCGATTATACATTAGCGTTTTTACGACATCGTGGGAATCACTTTTTTTTGGCTGCACCTAGACAAAATCTGGCATCATATTCGGTTTCAGCACGTCGAATAACCAAGGAAACTGATGCGACATCGTTTTCTTTGCGACCACAGCTCACGAAAAACTCAATCATAGAAGTTGATATTCGTGTTCGATATGATGGCATATAACTTGAGTACACATTGTCGTAGGCCGATGAAACCGCGTGCAATAGCTTCGTCTCGTCGAACTACACGAGTGCAATGCGAGAAGTTTGCGTGTGAACAATTTGTCTTCGAGAAAAAGTCGATTATACATTAGCGTTTTTACGACATCGTGGGAATCACTTTTTTTTGGCTGCACCTAGACAAAATCTGGCATCATATTCGGTCTCAGCACGTCGAATAACCAAGGAAACTGATGCGACATCGTTTTCTTTGCGACCACAGCTCACGAAAAACTCAATCATAGAAGTTGATATTCGTGTTCGATATGATGGCATATAACTTGAGTACACATTGTCATAGGCCGATGAAACCGCGTGCAATAGCTTCGTCTCGTCGAACTACACGAGTACAATGCGCGAAGTTTGCGTGTGAACAATTTGTCTTCGAGAAAAAGTCGATTATACATTAGCGTTTTTACGACATCGTGGGAATCACTTTTTTTTGGCTGCACCTAGACAAAATCTGGCATCATATTCGGTTTCAGCACGTCGAATAACCAAGGAAACTGATGCGACATCGTTTTCTTTGCGACCACAGCTCACGAAAAACTCAATCATAGAAGTTGATATTCGTGTTCGATATGATGGCATATAACTTGAGTACACATTGTCGTAGGCCGATGAAACCGCGTGCAATAGCTTCGTCTCGTCGAACTACACGAGTACAATGCGCGAAGTTTGCGTGTGAACAATTTGTCTTCGAGAAAAAGTCGATTATACATTAGCGTTTTTACGACATCGTTTGAAACACTTTTTTTTGGCTGCACCTAGACAAAATCTGGCATCATATTCGGTTTCAGCACGTCGAATAACCAAGGAAACTGATGCGACATCGTTTTCTTTGCGACCACAGCTCACGAAAAACTCAATCATAGAAGTTGATATTCGTGTTCGATATGATGGCATATAACTTGAGTACACATTGTCGTAGGCCGATGAAACCGCGTGCAATAGCTTCGTCTCGTCGAACTACACGAGTGCAATGCGAGAAGTTTGCGTGTGAACAATTTGTCTTCGAGAAAAAGTCGATTATACATTAGCGTTTTTACGACATCGTGGGAATCACTTTTTTTTGGCTGCACCTAGACAAAATCTGGCATCATATTCGGTCTCAGCACGTCGAATAACCAAGGAAACTGATGCGACATCGTTTTCTTTGCGACCACAGCTCACGAAAAACTCAATCATAGAAGTTGATATTCGTGTTCGATATGATGGCATATAACTTGAGTACACATTGTCATAGGCCGATGAAACCGCGTGCAATAGCTTCGTCTCGTCGAACTACACGAGTACAATGCGCGAAGTTTGCGTGTGAACAATTTGTCTTCGAGAAAAAGTCGATTATACATTAGCGTTTTTACGACATCGTGGGAATCACTTTTTTTTGGCTGCACCTAGACAAAATCTGGCATCATATTCGGTTTCAGCATGTCTAATAACCAAGGAAACTGATGCGACATCGTTTTCTTTGCGACCACAGCTCACGAAAAACTCAATCATAGAAGTTGATATTCGTGTTCGATATGATGGCAGATATCTTGAGTACACAATGTCGTAGGGCGATGAAACCACGTGCAATAGCTTCGTCTCGTCGAACTACACGAGTGCAATGCGCGAAGTTTGCGTGTGAACAATTTGTCTTCGAGAAAAAGTCGATTATACATATGCGTTTTTACGACATCGTGGGAATCACTTTTTTTTGGCTGCACCTAGACAAAATCTGGCATCATATTCGGTTTCAGCACGTCGAATAACCAAGGAAACTGATGCGACATCGTTTTCTTTGCGACCACAGCTCACGAAAAACTCAATCATAGAAGTTGATATTCGTGTTCGATATGATGGCATATAACTTGAGTACACATTGTCGTAGGCCGATGAAACCGCGTGCAATAGCTTCGTCTCGTCGAACTACACGAGTGCAATGCGAGAAGTTTGCGTGTGAACAATTTGTCTTCGAGAAAAAGTCGATTATACATTAGCGTTTTTACGACATCGTGGGAATCACTTTTTTTTGGCTGCACCTAGACAAAATCTGGCATCATATTCGGTCTCAGCACGTCGAATAACCAAGGAAACTGATGCGACATCGTTTTCTTTGCGACCACAGCTCACGAAAAACTCAATCATAGAAGTTGATATTCGTATTCGATATGATGGCATATAACTTGAGTACACATTGTCGTAGGGCGATGAAACCGCGTGCAATAGCTTCGTCTCGTCGAACTACACGAGTGCAATGCGAGAAGTTTGCGTGTGAACAATTTGTCTTCGAGAAAAAGTCGATTATACATTAGCGTTTTTACGACATCGTGGGAATCACTTTTTTTTGGCTGCACCTAGACAAAATCTGGCATCATATTCGGTCTCAGCACGTCGAATAACCAAGGAAACTGATGCGACATCGTTTTCTTTGCGACCACAGCTCACGAAAAACTCAATCATAGAAGTTGATATTCGTGTTCGATATGATGGCATATAACTTGAGTACACATTGTCGTAGGGCGATGAAACCGCGTGCAATAGCTTCGTCTCGTCGAACTACACGAGTGCAATGCGAGAAGTTTGCGTGTGAACAAATTGTCTTCGAGAAAAAGTCGATTATACATTAGCGTTTTTACGACATCGTGGGAATCACTTTTTTTTGGCTGCACCTAGACAAAATCTGGCATCATATTCGGTTTCAGCATGTCTAATAACCAAGGAAACTGATGCGACATCGTTTTCTTTGCGACCACAGCTCACGAAAAACTCAATCATAGAAGTTGATATTCGTGTTCGATATGATGGCATATAACTTGAGTACACAATGTCGTAGGGCGATGAAACCGCGTGCAATAGCTTCGTCTCGTCGAACTACACGAGTACAATGCGCGAAGTTTGCGTGTGAACAATTTGTCTTCGAGAAAAAGTCGATTATACATTAGCTTTTTTACGACATCGTGGGAATCACTTTTTTTTGGCTGCACCTAGACAAAATCTGGCATCATATTCGGTTTCAGCACGTCGAATAACCAAGGAAACTGATGCGACAGCGTTTTCTTTGCGACCACAGCTCACGAAAAACTCAATCATAGAAGTTGATATTCGTGTTCGATATGATGGCATATAACTTGAGTACACATTGTCGTAGGCCGATGAAACCGCGTGCAATAGCTTCGTCTCGTCGAACTACACGAGTACAATGCGCGAAGTTTGCGTGTGAACAATTTGTCTTCGAGAAAAAGTCGATTATACATTAGCGTTTTTACGACATCGTGGGAATCACTTTTTTTTGGCTGCACCTAGACAAAATCTGGCATCATATTCGGTTTCAGCACGTCGAATAACCAAGGAAACTGATGCGACATCGTTTTCTTTGCGACCACAGCTCACGAAAAACTCAATCATAGAAGTTGATATTCGTGTTCGATATGATGGCATATAACTTGAGTACACATTGTCGTAGGCCGATGAAACCGCGTGCAATAGCTTCGTCTCGTCGAACTACACGAGTGCAATGCGAGAAGTTTGCGTGTGAACAATTTGTCTTCGAGAAAAAGTCGATTATACATTAGCGTTTTTACGACATCGTGGGAATCACTTTTTTTTGGCTGCACCTAGACAAAATCTGGCATCATATTCGGTCTCAGCACGTCGAATAACCAAGGAAACTGATGCGACATCGTTTTCTTTGCGACCACAGCTCACGAAAAACTCAATCATAGAAGTTGATATTCGTGTTCGATATGATGGCATATAACTTGAGTACACATTGTCATAGGCCGATGAAACCGCGTGCAATAGCTTCGTCTCGTCGAACTACACGAGTACAATGCGCGAAGTTTGCGTGTGAACAATTTGTCTTCGAGAAAAAGTCGATTATACATTAGCGTTTTTACGACATCGTGGGAATCACTTTTTTTTGGCTGCACCTAGACAAAATCTGGCATCATATTCGGTTTCAGCACGTCGAATAACCAAGGAAACTGATGCGACATCGTTTTCTTTGCGACCACAGCTCACGAAAAACTCAATCATAGAAGTTGATATTCGTGTTCGATATGATGGCATATAACTTGAGTACACATTGTCGTAGGCCGATGAAACCGCGTGCAATAGCTTCGTCTCGTCGAACTACACGAGTACAATGCGCGAAGTTTGCGTGTGAACAATTTGTCTTCGAGAAAAAGTCGATTATACATTAGCGTTTTTACGACATCGTGGGAATCACTTTTTTTTGGCTGCACCTAGACAAAATCTGGCATCATATTCGGTTTCAGCACGTCGAATAACCAAGGAAACTGATGCGACATCGTTTTCTTTGCGACCACAGCTCACGAAAAACTCAATCATAGAAGTTGATATTCGTGTTCGATATGATGGCATATAACTTGAGTACACATTGTCGTAGGCCGATGAAACCGCGTGCAATAGCTTCGTCTCGTCGAACTACACGAGTGCAATGCGAGAAGTTTGCGTGTGAACAATTTGTCTTCGAGAAAAAGTCGATTATACATTAGCGTTTTTACGACATCGTGGGAATCACTTTTTTTTGGCTGCACCTAGACAAAATCTGGCATCATATTCGGTCTCAGCACGTCGAATAACCAAGGAAACTGATGCGACATCGTTTTCTTTGCGACCACAGCTCACGAAAAACTCAATCATAGAAGTTGATATTCGTGTTCGATATGATGGCATATAACTTGAGTACACATTGTCATAGGCCGATGAAACCGCGTGCAATAGCTTCGTCTCGTCGAACTACACGAGTACAATGCGCGAAGTTTGCGTGTGAACAATTTGTCTTCGAGAAAAAGTCGATTATACATTAGCGTTTTTACGACATCGTGGGAATCACTTTTTTTTGGCTGCACCTAGACAAAATCTGGCATCATATTCGGTTTCAGCATGTCTAATAACCAAGGAAACTGATGCGACATCGTTTTCTTTGCGACCACAGCTCACGAAAAACTCAATCATAGAAGTTGATATTCGTGTTCGATATGATGGCAGATAACTTGAGTACACAATGTCGTAGGGCGATGAAACCGCGTGCAATAGCTTCGTCTCGTCGAACTACACGAGTGCAATGCGCGAAGTTTGCGTGTGAACAATTTGTCTTCGAGAAAAAGTCGATTATACATATGCGTTTTTACGACATCGTGGGAATCACTTTTTTTTGGCTGCACCTAGACAAAATCTGGCATCATATTCGGTTTCAGCACGTCGAATAACCAAGGAAACTGATGCGACATCGTTTTCTTTGCGACCACAGCTCACGAAAAACTCAATCATAGAAGTTGATATTCGTGTTCGATATGATGGCATATAACTTGAGTACACATTGTCGTAGGCCGATGAAACCGCGTGCAATAGCTTCGTCTCGTCGAACTACACGAGTGCAATGCGAGAAGTTTGCGTGTGAACAATTTGTCTTCGAGAAAAAGTCGATTATACATTAGCGTTTTTACGACATCGTGGGAATCACTTTTTTTTGGCTGCACCTAGACAAAATCTGGCATCATATTCGGTCTCAGCACGTCGAATAACCAAGGAAACTGATGCGACATCGTTTTCTTTGCGACCACAGCTCACGAAAAACTCAATCATAGAAGTTGATATTCGTATTCGATATGATGGCATATAACTTGAGTACACATTGTCGTAGGGCGATGAAACCGCGTGCAATAGCTTCGTCTCGTCGAACTACACGAGTGCAATGCGAGAAGTTTGCGTGTGAACAATTTGTCTTCGAGAAAAAGTCGATTATACATTAGCGTTTTTACGACATCGTGGGAATCACTTTTTTTTGGCTGCACCTAGACAAAATCTGGCATCATATTCGGTTTCAGCATGTCTAATAACCAAGGAAACTGATGCGACATCGTTTTCATTGCGACCACAGCTCACGAAAAACTCAATCATAGAAGTTGATATTCGTGTTCGATATGATGGCATATAACTTGAGTACACAATGTCGTAGGGCGATGAAACCGCGTGCAATAGCTTCGTCTCGTCGAACTACACGAGTGCAATGCGCGAAGTTTGCGTGTGAACAATTTGTCTTCGAGAAAAAGTCGATTATACATATGCGTTTTTACGACATCGTGGGAATCACTTTTTTTTGGCTGCACCTAGACAAAATCTGGCATCATATTCGGTTTCAGCACGTCGAATAACCAAGGAAACTGATGCGACATCGTTTTCTTTGCGACCACAGCTCACGAAAAACTCAATCATAGAAGTTGATATTCGTGTTCGATATGATGGCATATAACTTGAGTACACATTGTCGTAGGCCGATGAAACCGCGTGCAATAGCTTCGTCTCGTCGAACTACACGAGTACAATGCGCGAAGTTTGCGTGTGAACAATTTGTCTTCGAGAAAAAGTCGATTATACATTAGCGTTTTTACGACATCGTGGGAATCACTTTTTTTTGGCTGCACCTAGACAAAATCTGGCATCATATTCGGTTTCAGCACGTCGAATAACCAAGGAAACTGATGCGACATCGTTTTCTTTGCGACCACAGCTCACGAAAGACTCAATCATAGAAGTTGATATTCGTGTTCGATATGATGGCATATAACTTGAGTACACATTGTCGTAGGCCGATGAAACCGCGTGCAATAGCTTCGTCTCGTCGAACTACACGAGTGCAATGCGAGAAGTTTGCGTGTGAACAATTTGTCTTCGAGAAAAAGTCGATTATACATTAGCGTTTTTACGACATCGTGGGAATCACTTTTTTTTGGCTGCACCTAGACAAAATCTGGCATCATATTCGGTCTCAGCACGTCGAATAACCAAGGAAACTGATGCGACATCGTTTTCTTTGCGACCACAGCTCACGAAAAACTCAATCATAGAAGTTGATATTCGTGTTCGATATGATGGCATATAACTTGAGTACACATTGTCGTAGGGCGATGAAACCGCGTGCAATAGCTTCGTCTCGTCGAACTACACGAGTGCAATGCGAGAAGTTTGCGTGTGAACAATTTGTCTTCGAGAAAAAGTCGATTATACATTAGCGTTTTTACGACATCGTGGGAATCACTTTTTTTTGGCTGCACCTAGACAAAATCTGGCATCATATTCGGTTTCAGCATGTCTAATAACCAAGGAAACTGATGCGACATCGTTTTCTTTGCGACCACAGCTCACGAAAAACTCAATCATAGAAGTTGATATTCGTGTTCGATATGATGGCATATAACTTGAGTACACAATGTCGTAGGGCGATGAAACCGCGTGCAATAGCTTCGTCTCGTCGAACTACACGAGTGCAATGCGCGAAGTTTGCGTGTGAACAATTTGTCTTCGAGAAAAAGTCGATTATACATATGCGTTTTTACGACATCGTGGGAATCACTTTTTTTTGGCTGCACCTAGACAAAATCTGGCATCATATTCGGTTTCAGCACGTCGAATAACCAAGGAAACTGATGCGACATCGTTTTCTTTGCGACCACAGCTCACGAAAAACTCAATCATAGAAGTTGATATTCGTGTTCGATATGATGGCATATAACTTGAGTACACATTGTCGTAGGCCGATGAAACCGCGTGCAATAGCTTCGTCTCGTCGAACTACACGAGTGCAATGCGAGAAGTTTGCGTGTGAACAATTTGTCTTCGAGAAAAAGTCGATTATACATTAGCGTTTTTACGACATCGTGGGAATCACTTTTTTTTGGCTGCACCTAGACAAAATCTGGCATCATATTCGGTCTCAGCACGTCGAATAACCAAGGAAACTGATGCGACATCGTTTTCTTTGCGACCACAGCTCACGAAAAACTCAATCATAGAAGTTGATATTCGTGTTCGATATGATGGCATATAACTTGAGTACACATTGTCGTAGGCCGATGAAACCGCGTGCAATAGCTTCGTCTCGTCGAACTACACGAGTGCAATGCGAGAAGTTTGCGTGTGAACAATTTGTCTTCCAGAAAAAGTCGATTATACATTAGCGTTTTTACGACATCGTGGGAATCACTTTTTTTTGGCTGCACCTAGACAAAATCTGGCATCATATTCGGTCTCAGCACGTCGAATAACCAAGGAAACTGATGCGACATCGTTTTCTTTGCGACCACAGCTCACGAAAAACTCAATCATAGAAGTTGATATTCGTGTTCGATATGATGGCATATAACTTGAGTACACATTGTCATAGGCCGATGAAACCGCGTGCAATAGCTTCGTCTCGTCGAACTACACGAGTGCAATGCGAGAAGTTTGCGTGTGAACAATTTGTCTTCGAGAAAAAGTCGATTATACATTAGCGTTTTTACGACATCGTGGGAATCACTTTTTTTTGGCTGCACCTAGACAAAATCTGGCATCATATTCGGTCTCAGCACGTCGAATAACCAAGGAAACTGATGCGACATCGTTTTCTTTGCGACCACAGCTCACGAAAAACTCAATCATAGAAGTTGATATTCGTGTTCGATATGATGGCATATAACTTGAGTACACATTGTCATAGGCCGATGAAACCGCGTGCAATAGCTTCGTCTCGTCGAACTACACGAGTACAATGCGCGAAGTTTGCGTGTGAACAATTTGTCTTCGAGAAAAAGTCGATTATACATTAGCGTTTTTACGACATCGTGGGAATCACTTTTTTTTGGCTGCACCTAGACAAAATCTGGCATCATATTCGGTTTCAGCATGTCTAATAACCAAGGAAACTGATGCGACATCGTTTTCATTGCGACCACAGCTCACGAAAAACTCAATCATAGAAGTTGATATTCGTGTTCGATATGATGGCATATAACTTGAGTACACAATGTCGTAGGGCGATGAAACCGCGTGCAATAGCTTCGTCTCGTCGAACTACACGAGTGCAATGCGCGAAGTTTGCGTGTGAACAATTTGTCTTCGAGAAAAAGTCGATTATACATATGCGTTTTTACGACATCGTGGGAATCACTTTTTTTTGGCTGCACCTAGACAAAATCTGGCATCATATTCGGTTTCAGCACGTCGAATAACCATGGAAACTGATGCGACATCGTTTTCTTTGCGACCACAGCTCACGAAAAACTCAATCATAGAAGTTGATATTCGTGTTCGATATGATGGCATATAACTTGAGTACACATTGTCGTAGGCCGATGAAACCGCGTGCAATAGCTTCGTCTCGTCGAACTACACGAGTACAATGCGCGAAGTTTGCGTGTGAACAATTTGTCTTCGAGAAAAAGTCGATTATACATTAGCGTTTTTACGACATCGTGGGAATCACTTTTTTTTGGCTGCACCTAGACAAAATCTGGCATCATATTCGGTTTCAGCACGTCGAATAACCAAGGAAACTGATGCGACATCGTTTTCTTTGCGACCACAGCTCACGAAAGACTCAATCATAGAAGTTGATATTCGTGTTCGATATGATGGCATATAACTTGAGTACACATTGTCGTAGGCCGATGAAACCGCGTGCAATAGCTTCGTCTCGTCGAACTACACGAGTGCAATGCGAGAAGTTTGCGTGTGAACAATTTGTCTTCGAGAAAAAGTCGATTATACATTAGCGTTTTTACGACATCGTGGGAATCACTTTTTTTTGGCTGCACCTAGACAAAATCTGGCATCATATTCGGTCTCAGCACGTCGAATAACCAAGGAAACTGATGCGACATCGTTTTCTTTGCGACCACAGCTCACGAAAAACTCAATCATAGAAGTTGATATTCGTGTTCGATATGATGGCATATAACTTGAGTACACATTGTCATAGGCCGATGAAACCGCGTGCAATAGCTTCGTCTCGTCGAACTACACGAGTGCAATGCGAGAAGTTTGCGTGTGAACAATTTGTCTTCGAGAAAAAGTCGATTATACATTAGCGTTTTTACGACATCGTGGGAATCACTTTTTTTTGGCTGCACCTAGACAAAATCTGGCATCATATTCGGTCTCAGCACGTCGAATAACCAAGGAAACTGATGCGACATCGTTTTCTTTGCGACCACAGCTCACGAAAAACTCAATCATAGAAGTTGATATTCGTGTTCGATATGATGGCATATAACTTGAGTACACATTGTCATAGGCCGATGAAACCGCGTGCAATAGCTTCGTCTCGTCGAACTACACGAGTACAATGCGCGAAGTTTGCGTGTGAACAATTTGTCTTCGAGAAAAAGTCGATTATACATTAGCGTTTTTACGACATCGTGGGAATCACTTTTTTTTGGCTGCACCTAGACAAAATCTGGCATCATATTCGGTCTCAGCACGTCGAATAACCAAGGAAACTGATGCGACATCGTTTTCTTTGCGACCACAGCTCACGAAAAACTCAATCATAGAAGTTGATATTCGTGTTCGATATGATGGCATATAACTTGAGTACACATTGTCGTAGGGCGATGAAACCGCGTGCAATAGCTTCGTCTCGTCGAACTACACGAGTGCAATGCGAAAAGTTTGCGTGTGAACAATTTGTCTTCGAGAAAAAGTCGATTATACATTAGCGTTTTTACGACATCGTGGGAATCACTTTTTTTTGGCTGCACCTAGACAAAATCTGGCATCATATTCGGTTTCAGCATGTCTAATAACCAAGGAAACTGATGCGACATCGTTTTCTTTGCGACCACAGCTCACGAAAAACTCAATCATAGAAGTTGATATTCGTGTTCGATATGATGGCATATAACTTGAGTACACAATGTCGTAGGGCGATGAAACCGCGTGCAATAGCTTCGTCTCGTCGAACTACACGAGTGCAATGCGCGAAGTTTGCGTGTGAACAATTTGTCTTCGAGAAAAAGTCGATTATACATATGCGTTTTTACGACATCGTGGGAATCACTTTTTTTTGGCTGCACCTAGACAAAATCTGGCATCATATTCGGTTTCAGCACGTCGAATAACCAAGGAAACTGATGCGACATCGTTTTCTTTGCGACCACAGCTCACGAAAAACTCAATCATAGAAGTTGATATTCGTGTTCGATATGATGGCATATAACTTGAGTACACATTGTCGTAGGCCGATGAAACCGCGTGCAATAGCTTCGTCTCGTCGAACTACACGAGTGCAATGCGAGAAGTTTGCGTGTGAACAATTTGTCTTCGAGAAAAAGTCGATTATACATTAGCGTTTTTACGACATCGTGGGAATCACTTTTTTTTGGCTGCACCTAGACAAAATCTGGCATCATATTCGGTCTCAGCACGTCGAATAACCAAGGAAACTGATGCGACATCGTTTTCTTTGCGACCACAGCTCACGAAAAACTCAATCATAGAAGTTGATATTCGTGTTCGATATGATGGCATATAACTTGAGTACACATTGTCGTAGGGCGATGAAACCGCGTGCAATAGCTTCGTCTCGTCGAACTACACGAGTGCAATGCGAGAAATTTGCGTGTGAACAATTTGTCTTCGAGAAAAAGTCGATTATACATTAGCGTTTTTACGACATCGTGGGAATCACTTTTTTTTGGCTGCACCTAGACAAAATCTGGCATCATATTCGGTTTCAGCATGTCTAATAACCAAGGAAACTGATGCGACATCGTTTTCATTGCGACCACAGCTCACGAAAAACTCAATCATAGAAGTTGATATTCGTGTTCGATATGATGGCATATAACTTGAGTACACATTGTCGTAGGCCGATGAAACCGCGTGCAATAGCTTCGTCTCGTCGAACTACACGAGTGCAATGCGAGAAGTTTGCGTGTGAACAATTTGTCTTCGAGAAAAAGTCGATTATACATTAGCGTTTTTACGACATCGTGGGAATCACTTTTTTTTGGCTGCACCTAGACAAAATCTGGCATCATATTCGGTCTCAGCACGTCGAATAACCAAGGAAACTGATGCGACATCGTTTTCTTTGCGACCACAGCTCACGAAAAACTCAATCATAGAAGTTGATATTCGTGTTCGATATGATGGCATATAACTTGAGTACACATTGTCGTAGGCCGATGAAACCGCGTGCAATAGCTTCGTCTCGTCGAACTACACGAGTACAATGCGCGAAGTTTGCGTGTGAACAATTTGTCTTCGAGAAAAAGTCGATTATACATTAGCGTTTTTACGACATCGTGGGAATCACTTTTTTTTGGCTGTACCTAGACAAAATCTGGCATCATATTCGGTTTCAGCACGTCGAATAACCAAGGAAACTGATGCGACATCGTTTTCTTTGCGACCACAGCTCACGAAAAACTCAATCATAGAAGTTGATATTCGTGTTCGATATGATGGCATATAACTTGAGTACACATTGTCGTAGGCCGATGAAACCGCGTGCAATAGCTTCGTCTCGTCGAACTACACGAGTGCAATGCGAGAAGTTTGCGTGTGAACAATTTGTCTTCGAGAAAAAGTCGATTATACATTAGCGTTTTTACGACATCGTGGGAATCACTTTTTTTTGGCTGCACCTAGACAAAATCTGGCATCATATTCGGTCTCAGCACGTCGAATAACCAAGGAAACTGATGCGACATCGTTTTCTTTGCGACCACAGCTCACGAAAAACTCAATCATAGAAGTTGATATTCGTGTTCGATATGATGGCCTATAACTTGAGTACACATTGTCGTAGGGCGATGAAACCGCGTGCAATAGCTTCGTCTCGTCGAACTACACGAGTGCAATGCGAGAAGTTTGCGTGTGAACAATTTGTCTTCGAGAAAAAGTCGATTATACATTAGCGTTTTTACGACATCGTGGGAATCACTTTTTTTTGGCTGCACCTAGACAAAATCTGGCATCATATTCGGTTTCAGCATGTCTAATAACCAAGGAAACTGATGCGACATCGTTTTCTTTGCGACCACAGCTCACGAAAAACTCAATCATAGAAGTTGATATTCGTGTTCGATATGATGGCATATAACTTGAGTACACAATGTCGTAGGGCGATGAAACCGCGTGCAATAGCTTCGTCTCGTCGAACTACACGAGTGCAATGCGCGAAGTTTGCGTGTGAACAATTTGTCTTCGAGAAAAAGTCGATTATACATTAGCGTTTTTACGACATCGTGGGAATCACTTTTTTTTGGCTGCACCTAGACAAAATCTGGCATCATATTCGGTCTCAGCACGTCGAATAACCAAGGAAACTGATGCGACATCGTTTTCTTTGCGACCACAGCTCACGAAAAACTCAATCATAGAAGTTGATATTCGTGTTCGATATGATGGCATATAACTTGAGTACACATTGTCGTAGGCCGATGAAACCGCGTGCAATAGCTTCGTCTCGTCGAACTACACGAGTACAATGCGCGAAGTTTGCGTGTGAACAATTTGTCTTCGAGAAAAAGTCGATTATACATTAGCGTTTTTACGACATCGTGGGAATCACTTTTTTTTGGCTGTACCTAGACAAAATCTGGCATCATATTCGGTTTCAGCACGTCGAATAACCAAGGAAACTGATGCGACATCGTTTTCTTTGCGACCACAGCTCACGAAAAACTCAATCATAGAAGTTGATATTCGTGTTCGATATGATGGCATATAACTTGAGTACACATTGTCGTAGGCCGATGAAACCGCGTGCAATAGCTTCGTCTCGTCGAACTACACGAGTGCAATGCGAGAAGTTTGCGTGTGAACAATTTGTCTTCGAGAAAAAGTCGATTATACATTAGCGTTTTTACGACATCGTGGGAATCACTTTTTTTTGGCTGCACCTAGACAAAATCTGGCATCATATTCGGTCTCAGCACGTCGAATAACCAAGGAAACTGATGCGACATCGTTTTCTTTGCGACCACAGCTCACGAAAAACTCAATCATAGAAGTTGATATTCGTGTTCGATATGATGGCATATAACTTGAGTACACATTGTCGTAGGGCGATGAAACCGCGTGCAATAGCTTCGTCTCGTCGAACTACACGAGTGCAATGCGAGAAGTTTGCGTGTGAACAATTTGTCTTCGAGAAAAAGTCGATTATACATTAGCGTTTTTACGACATCGTGGGAATCACTTTTTTTTGGCTGCACCTAGACAAAATCTGGCATCATATTCGGTTTCAGCATGTCTAATAACCAAGGAAACTGATGCGACATCGTTTTCTTTGCGACCTCAGCTCACGAAAAACTCAATCATAGAAGTTGATATTCGTGTTCGATATGATGGCATATAACTTGAGTACACAATGTCGTAGGGCGATGAAACCGCGTGCAATAGCTTCGTCTCGTCGAACTACACGAGTGCAATGCGCGAAGTTTGCGTGTGAACAATTTGTCTTCGAGAAAAAGTCGATTATACACATGCGTTTTTACGACATCGTGGGAATCACTTTTTTTTGGCTGCACCTAGACAAAATCTGGCATCATATTCGGTCTCAGCACGTCGAATAACCAAGGAAACTGATGCGACATCGTTTTCTTTGCGACCACAGCTCACGAAAAACTCAATCATAGAAGTTGATATTCGTGTTCGATATGATGGCATATAACTTGAGTACACATTGTCGTAGGGCGATGAAACCGCGTGCAATAGCTTCGTCTCGTCGAACTACACGAGTGCAATGCGAGAAGTTTGCGTGTGAACAATTTGTCTTCGAGAAAAAGTCGATTATACATTAGCGTTTTTACGACATCGTGGGAATCACTTTTTTTTGGCTGCACCTAGACAAAATCTGGCATCATATTCGGTTTCAGCATGTCTAATAACCAAGGAAACTGATGCGACATCGTTTTCTTTGCGACCACAGCTCACGAAAAACTCAATCATAGAAGTTGATATTCGTGTTCGATATGATGGCATATAACTTGAGTACACAATGTCGTAGGGCGATGAAACCGCGTGCAATAGCTTCGTCTCGTCGAACTACACGAGTGCAATGCGCGAAGTTTGCGTGTGAACAATTTGTCTTCGAGAAAAAGTCGATTATACATATGCGTTTTTACGACATCGTGGGAATCACTTTTTTTTGGCTGCACCTAGACAAAATCTGGCATCATATTCGGTTTCAGCACGTCGAATAACCAAGGAAACTGATGCGACATCGTTTTCTTTGCGACCACAGCTCACGAAAAACTCAATCATAGAAGTTGATATTCGTGTTCGATATGATGGCATATAACTTGAGTACACATTGTCGTAGGCCGATGAAACCGCGTGCAATAGCTTCGTCTCGTCGAACTACACGAGTGCAATGCGAGAAGTTTGCGTGTGAACAATTTGTCTTCGAGAAAAAGTCGATTATACATTAGCGTTTTTACGACATCGTGGGAATCACTTTTTTTTGGCTGCACCTAGACAAAATCTGGCATCATATTCGGTCTCAGCACGTCGAATAACCAAGGAAACTGATGCGACATCGTTTTCTTTGCGACCACAGCTCACGAAAAACTCAATCATAGAAGTTGATATTCGTGTTCGATATGATGGCATATAACTTGAGTACACATTGTCGTAGGGCGATGAAACCGCGTGCAATAGCTTCGTCTCGTCGAACTACACGAGTGCAATGCGAGAAGTTTGCGTGTGAACAATTTGTCTTCGAGAAAAAGTCGATTATACATTAGCGTTTTTACGACATCGTGGGAATCACTTTTTTTTGGCTGCACCTAGACAAAATCTGGCATCATATTCGGTCTCAGCACGTCGAATAACCAAGGAAACTGATGCGACATCGTTTTCTTTGCGACCACAGCTCACGAAAAACTCAATCATAGAAGTTGATATTCGTGTTCGATATGATGGCATATAACTTGAGTACACATTGTCATAGGCCGATGAAACCGCGTGCAATAGCTTCGTCTCGTCGAACTACACGAGTGCAATGCGAGAAGTTTGCGTGTGAACAATTTGTCTTCGAGAAAAAGTCGATTATACATTAGCGTTTTTACGACATCGTGGGAATCACTTTTTTTTGGCTGCACCTAGACAAAATCTGGCATCATATTCGGTCTCAGCACGTCGAATAACCAAGGAAACTGATGCGACATCGTTTTCTTTGCGACCACAGCTCACGAAAAACTCAATCATAGAAGTTGATATTCGTGTTCGATATGATGGCATATAACTTGAGTACACATTGTCATAGGCCGATGAAACCGCGTGCAATAGCTTCGTCTCGTCGAACTACACGAGTACAATGCGCGAAGTTTGCGTGTGAACAATTTGTCTTCGAGAAAAAGTCGATTATACATTAGCGTTTTTACGACATCGTGGGAATCACTTTTTTTTGGCTGCACCTAGACAAAATCTGGCATCATATTCGGTTTCAGCACGTCGAATAACCAAGGAAACTGATGCGACATCGTTTTCTTTGCGACCACAGCTCACGAAAAACTCAATCATAGAAGTTGATATTCGTGTTCGATATGATGGCATATAACTTGAGTACACATTGTCGTAGGCCGATGAAACCGCGTGCAATAGCTTCGTCTCGTCGAACTACACGAGTGCAATGCGAGAAGTTTGCGTGTGAACAATTTGTCTTCGAGAAAAAGTCGATTATACATTAGCGTTTTTACGACATCGTGGGAATCACTTTTTTTTGGCTGCACCTAGACAAAATCTGGCATCATATTCGGTCTCAGCACGTCGAATAACCAAGGAAACTGATGCGACATCGTTTTCTTTGCGACCACAGCTCACGAAAAACTCAATCATAGAAGTTGATATTCGTGTTCGATATGATGGCATATAACTTGAGTACACATTGTCGTAGGGCGATGAAACCGCGTGCAATAGCTTCGTCTCGTCGAACTACACGAGTGCAATGCGAGAAGTTTGCGTGTGAACAATTTGTCTTCGAGAAAAAGTCGATTATACATTAGCGTTTTTACGACATCGTGGGAATCACTTTTTTTTGGCTGCACCTAGACAAAATCTGGCATCATATTCGGTTTCAGCATGTCTAATAACCAAGGAAACTGATGCGACATCGTTTTCTTTGCGACCACAGCTCACGAAAAACTCAATCATAGAAGTTGATATTCGTGTTCGATATGATGGCATATAACTTGAGTACACAATGTCGTAGGGCGATGAAACCGCGTGCAATAGCTTCGTCTCGTCGAACTACACGAGTGCAATGCGCGAAGTTTGCGTGTGAACAATTTGTCTTCGAGAAAAAGTCGATTATACATATGCGTTTTTACGACATCGTGGGAATCACTTTTTTTTGGCTGCACCTAGACAAAATCTGGCATCATATTCGGTTTCAGCACGTCGAATAACCAAGGAAACTGATGCGACATCGTTTTCTTTGCGACCACAGCTCACGAAAAACTCAATCATAGAAGTTGATATTCGTGTTCGATATGATGGCATATAACTTGAGTACACATTGTCGTAGGCCGATGAAACCGCGTGCAATAGCTTCGTCTCGTCGAACTACACGAGTGCAATGCGAGAAGTTTGCGTGTGAACAATTTGTCTTCGAGAAAAAGTCGATTATACATTAGCGTTTTTACGACATCGTGGGAATCACTTTTTTTTGGCTGCACCTAGACAAAATCTGGCATCATATTCGGTCTCAGCACGTCGAATAACCAAGGAAACTGATGCGACATCGTTTTCTTTGCGACCACAGCTCACGAAAAACTCAATCATAGAAGTTGATATTCGTGTTCGATATGATGGCATATAACTTGAGTACACATTGTCGTAGGGCGATGAAACCGCGTGCAATAGCTTCGTCTCGTCGAACTACACGAGTGCAATGCGAGAAGTTTGCGTGTGAACAATTTGTCTTCGAGAAAAAGTCGATTATACATTAGCGTTTTTACGACATCGTGGGAATCACTTTTTTTTGGCTGCACCTAGACAAAATCTGGCATCATATTCGGTTTCAGCATGTCTAATAACCAAGGAAACTGATGCGACATCGTTTTCTTTGCGACCACAGCTCACGAAAAACTCAATCATAGAAGTTGATATTCGTGTTCGATATGATGGCATATAACTTGAGTACACATTGTCGTAGGCCGATGAAACCGCGTGCAATAGCTTCGTCTCGTCGAACTACACGAGTGCAATGCGAGAAGTTTGCGTGTGAACAATTTGTCTTCGAGAAAAAGTCGATTATACATTAGCGTTTTTACGACATCGTGGGAATCACTTTTTTTTGGCTGCACCTAGACAAAATCTGGCATCATATTCGGTCTCAGCACGTCGAATAACCAAGGAAACTGATGCGACATCGTTTTCTTTGCGACCACAGCTCACGAAAAACTCAATCATAGAAGTTGATATTCGTGTTCGATATGATGGCATATAACTTGAGTACACATTGTCGTAGGCCGATGAAACCGCGTGCAATAGCTTCGTCTCGTCGAACTACACGAGTGCAATGCGAGAAGTTTGCGTGTGAACAATTTGTCTTCGAGAAAAAGTCGATTATACATTAGCGTTTTTACGACATCGTGGGAATCACTTTTTTTTGGCTGCACCTAGACAAAATCTGGCATCATATTCGGTCTCAGCACGTCGAATAACCAAGGAAACTGATGCGACATCGTTTTCTTTGCGACCACAGCTCACGAAAAACTCAATCATAGAAGTTGATATTCGTGTTCGATATGATGGCATATAACTTGAGTACACATTGTCGTAGGCCGATGAAACCGCGTGCAATAGCTTCGTCTCGTCGAACTACACGAGTACAATGCGCGAAGTTTGCGTGTGAACAATTTGTCTTCGAGAAAAAGTCGATTATACATTAGCGTTTTTACGACATCGTGGGAATCACTTTTTTTTGGCTGTACCTAGACAAAATCTGGCATCATATTCGGTTTCAGCACGTCGAATAACCAAGGAAACTGATGCGACATCGTTTTCTTTGCGACCACAGCTCACGAAAAACTCAATCATAGAAGTTGATATTCGTGTTCGATATGATGGCATATAACTTGAGTACACATTGTCGTAGGCCGATGAAACCGCGTGCAATAGCTTCGTCTCGTCGAACTACACGAGTGCAATGCGAGAAGTTTGCGTGTGAACAATTTGTCTTCGAGAAAAAGTCGATTATACATTAGCGTTTTTACGACATCGTGGGAATCACTTTTTTTTGGCTGCACCTAGACAAAATCTGGCATCATATTCGGTCTCAGCACGTCGAATAACCAAGGAAACTGATGCGACATCGTTTTCTTTGCGACCACAGCTCACGAAAAACTCAATCATAGAAGTTGATATTCGTGTTCGATATGATGGCATATAACTTGAGTACACATTGTCGTAGGGCGATGAAACCGCGTGCAATAGCTTCGTCTCGTCGAACTACACGAGTGCAATGCGAGAAGTTTGCGTGTGAACAATTTGTCTTCGAGAAAAAGTCGATTATACATTAGCGTTTTTACGACATCGTGGGAATCACTTTTTTTTGGCTGCACCTAGACAAAATCTGGCATCATATTCGGTTTCAGCATGTCTAATAACCAAGGAAACTGATGCGACATCGTTTTCTTTGCGACCACAGCTCACGAAAAACTCAATCATAGAAGTTGATATTCGTGTTCGATATGATGGCATATAACTTGAGTACACAATGTCGTAGGGCGATGAAACCGCGTGCAATAGCTTCGTCTCGTCGAACTACACGAGTGCAATGCGCGAAGTTTGCGTGTGAACAATTTGTCTTCGAGAAAAAGTCGATTATACATATGCGTTTTTACGACATCGTGGGAATCACTTTTTTTTGGCTGCACCTAGACAAAATCTGGCATCATATTCGGTTTCAGCACGTCGAATAACCAAGGAAACTGATGCGACATCGTTTTCTTTGCGACCACAGCTCACGAAAAACTCAATCATAGAAGTTGATATTCGTGTTCGATATGATGGCATATAACTTGAGTACACATTGTCGTAGGCCGATGAAACCGCGTGCAATAGCTTCGTCTCGTCGAACTACACGAGTGCAATGCGAGAAGTTTGCGTGTGAACAATTTGTCTTCGAGAAAAAGTCGATTATACATTAGCGTTTTTACGACATCGTGGGAATCACTTTTTTTTGGCTGCACCTAGACAAAATCTGGCATCATATTCGGTCTCAGCACGTCGAATAACCAAGGAAACTGATGCGACATCGTTTTCTTTGCGACCACAGCTCACGAAAAACTCAATCATAGAAGTTGATATTCGTGTTCGATATGATGGCATATAACTTGAGTACACATTGTCGTAGGCCGATGAAACCGCGTGCAATAGCTTCGTCTCGTCGAACTACACGAGTACAATGCGCGAAGTTTGCGTGTGAACAATTTGTCTTCGAGAAAAAGTCGATTATACATTAGCGTTTTTACGACATCGTGGGAATCACTTTTTTTTGGCTGCACCTAGACAAAATCTGGCATCATATTCGGTTTCAGCACGTCGAATAACCAAGGAAACTGATGCGACATCGTTTTCTTTGCGACCACAGCTCACGAAAAACTCAATCATAGAAGTTGATATTCGTGTTCGATATGATGGCATATAACTTGAGTACACATTGTCGTAGGCCGATGAAACCGCGTGCAATAGCTTCGTCTCGTCGAACTACACGAGTGCAATGCGCGAAGTTTGCGTGTGAACAATTTGTCTTCGAGAAAAAGTCGATTATACATTAGCGTTTTTACGACATCGTGGGAATCACTTTTTTTTGGCTGCACCTAGACAAAATCTGGCATCATATTCGGTCCTCAGCACGTCGAATAACCAAGGAAACTGATGCGACATCGTTTTCTTTGCGACCACAGCTCACGAAAAACTCAATCATAGAAGTTGATATTCGTGTTCGATATGATGGCATATAACTTGAGTACACATTGTCGTAGGCCGATGAAACCGCGTGCAATAGCTTCGTCTCGTCGAACTACACGAGTGCAATGCGAGAAGTTTGCGTGTGAACAATTTGTCTTCGAGAAAAAGTCGATTATACATTAGCGTTTTTACGACATCGTGGGAATCACTTTTTTTTGGCTGCACCTAGACAAAATCTGGCATCATATTCGGTTTCAGCACGTCTAATAACCAAGGAAACTGATGCGACATCGTTTTCTTTGCGACCACAGCTCACGAAAAACTCAATCATAGAAGTTGATATTCGTGTTCGATATGATGGCATATAACTTGAGTAAACAATGTCGTAGGGCGATGAAACCGCGTGCAATAGCTTCGTCTCGTCGAACTACACGAGTGCAATGCGCGAAGTTTGCGTGTGAACAATTTGTCTTCGAGAAAAAGTCGATTATACATATGCGTTTTTACGACATCGTGGGAATCACTTTTTTTTGGCTGCACCTAGACAAAATCTGGCATCATATTCGGTTTCAGCACGTCGAATAACCAAGGAAACTGATGCGACATCGTTTTCTTTGCGACCACAGCTCACGAAAAACTCAATCATAGAAGTTGATATTCGTGTTCGATATGATGGCATATAACTTGAGTACACAATGTCGTAGGGCGATGAAACCGCGTGCAATAGCTTCGTCTCGTCGAACTACACGAGTGCAATGCGCGAAGTTTGCGTGTGAACAATTTGTCTTCGAGAAAAAGTCGATTATACATATGCGTTTTTACGACATCGTGGGAATCACTTTTTTTTGGCTGCACCTAGACAAAATCTGGCATCATATTCGGTTTCAGCACGTCGAATAACCAAGGAAACTGATGCGACATCGTTTTCTTTGCGACCACAGCTCACGAAAAACTCAATCATAGAAGTTGATATTCGTGTTCGATATGATGGCATATAACTTGAGTACACATTGTCGTAGGCCGATGAAACCGCGTGCAATAGCTTCGTCTCGTCGAACTACACGAGTGCAATGCGAGAAGTTTGCGTGTGAACAATTTGTCTTCGAGAAAAAGTCGATTATACATTAGCGTTTTTACGACATCGTGGGAATCACTTTTTTTGGCTGCACCTAGACAAAATCTGGCATCATATTCGGTCTCAGCACGTCGAATAACCAAGGAAACTGATGCGACATCGTTTTCTTTGCGACCACAGCTCACGAAAAACTCAATCATAGAAGTTGATATTCGTGTTCGATATGATGGCATATAACTTGAGTACACATTGTCGTAGGGCGATGAAACCGCGTGCAATAGCTTCGTCTCGTCGAACTACACGAGTGCAATGCGAGAAGTTTGCGTGTGAACAATTTGTCTTCGAGAAAAAGTCGATTATACATTAGCGTTTTTACGACATCGTGGGAATCACTTTTTTTTGGCTGCACCTAGACAAAATCTGGCATCATATTCGGTTTCAGCATGTCTAATAACCAAGGAAACTGATGCGACATCGTTTTCATTGCGACCACAGCTCACGAAAAACTCAATCATAGAAGTTGATATTCGTGTTCGATATGATGGCATATAACTTGAGTACACAATGTCGTAGGGCGATGAAACCGCGTGCAATAGCTTCGTCTCGTCGAACTACACGAGTGCAATGCGCGAAGTTTGCGTGTGAACAATTTGTCTTCGAGAAAAAGTCGATTATACATATGCGTTTTTACGACATCGTGGGAATCACTTTTTTTTGGCTGCACCTAGACAAAATCTGGCATCATATTCGGTTTCAGCACGTCGAATAACCAAGGAAACTGATGCGACATCGTTTTCTTTGCGACCACAGCTCACGAAAAACTCAATCATAGAAGTTGATATTCGTGTTCGATATGATGGCATATAACTTGAGTACACATTGTCGTAGGCCGATGAAACCGCGTGCAATAGCTTCGTCTCGTCGAACTACACGAGTGCAATGCGAGAAGTTTGCGTGTGAACAATTTGTCTTCGAGAAAAAGTCGATTATACATTAGCGTTTTTACGACATCGTGGGAATCACTTTTTTTTGGCTGCACCTAGACAAAATCTGGCATCATATTCGGTCTCAGCACGTCGAATAACCAAGGAAACTGATGCGACATCGTTTTCTTTGCGACCACAGCTCACGAAAAACTCAATCATAGAAGTTGATATTCGTGTTCGATATGATGGCATATAACTTGAGTACACATTGTCGTAGGCCGATGAAACCGCGTGCAATAGCTTCGTCTCGTCGAACTACACGAGTGCAATGCGAGAAGTTTGCGTGTGAACAATTTGTCTTCGAGAAAAAGTCGATTATACATTAGCGTTTTTACGACATCGTGGGAATCACTTTTTTTTGGCTGCACCTAGACAAAATCTGGCATCATATTCGGTCTCAGCACGTCGAATAACCAAGGAAACTGATGCGACATCGTTTTCTTTGCGACCACAGCTCACGAAAAACTCAATCATAGAAGTTGATATTCGTGTTCGATATGATGGCATATAACTTGAGTACACATTGTCATAGGCCGATGAAACCGCGTGCAATAGCTTCGTCTCGTCGAACTACACGAGTACAATGCGCGAAGTTTGCGTGTGAACAATTTGTCTTCGAGAAAAAGTCGATTATACATTAGCGTTTTTACGACATCGTGGGAATCACTTTTTTTTGGCTGAACCTAGACAAAATCTGGCATCATATTCGGTTTCAGCACGTCGAATAACCAAGGAAACTGATGCGACAGCGTTTTCTTTGCGACCACAGCTCACGAAAAACTCAATCATAGAAGTTGATATTCGTGTTCGATATGATGGCATATAACTTGAGTACACATTGTCGTAGGCCGATGAAACCGCGTGCAATAGCTTCGTCTCGTCGAACTACACGAGTACAATGCGCGAAGTTTGCGTGTGAACAATTTGTCTTCGAGAAAAAGTCGATTATACATTAGCGTTTTTACGACATCGTGGGAATCACTTTTTTTTGGCTGCACCTAGACAAAATCTGGCATCATATTCGGTTTCAGCACGTCGAATAACCAAGGAAACTGATGCGACATCGTTTTCTTTGCGACCACAGCTCACGAAAAACTCAATCATAGAAGTTGATATTCGTGTTCGATATGATGGCATATAACTTGAGTACACATTGTCGTAGGCCGATGAAACCGCGTGCAATAGCTTCGTCTCGTCGAACTACACGAGTGTAATGCGAGAAGTTTGCGTGTGAACAATTTGTCTTCGAGAAAAAGTCGATTATACATTAGCGTTTTTACGACATCGTGGGAATCACTTTTTTTGGCTGCACCTAGACAAAATCTGGCATCATATTCGGTCTCAGCACGTCGAATAACCAAGGAAACTGATGCGACATCGTTTTCTTTGCGACCACAGCTCACGAAAAACTCAATCATAGAAGTTGATATTCGTGTTCGATATGATGGCATATAACTTGAGTACACATTGTCATAGGCCGATGAAACCGCGTGCAATAGCTTCGTCTCGTCGAACTACACGAGTACAATGCGCGAAGTTTGCGTGTGAACAATTTGTCTTCGAGAAAAAGTCGATTATACATTAGCGTTTTTACGACATCGTGGGAATCACTTTTTTTTGGCTGCACCTAGACAAAATCTGGCATCATATTCGGTTTCAGCACGTCGAATAACCAAGGAAACTGATGCGACATCGTTTTCTTTGCGACCACAGCTCACGAAAAACTCAATCATAGAAGTTGATATTCGTGTTCGATATGATGGCATATAACTTGAGTACACATTGTCGTAGGCCGATGAAACCGCGTGCAATAGCTTCGTCTCGTCGAACTACACGAGTGCAATGCGAGAAGTTTGCGTGTGAACAATTTGTCTTCGAGAAAAAGTCGATTATACATTAGCGTTTTTACGACATCGTGGGAATCACTTTTTTTTGGCTGCACCTAGACAAAATCTGGCATCATATTCGGTCTCAGCACGTCGAATAACCAAGGAAACTGATGCGACATCGTTTTCTTTGCGACCACAGCTCACGAAAAACTCAATCATAGAAGTTGATATTCGTGTTCGATATGATGGCATATAACTTGAGTACACATTGTCGTAGGGCGATGAAACCGCGTGCAATAGCTTCGTCTCGTCGAACTACACGAGTGCAATGCGAGAAGTTTGCGTGTGAACAATTTGTCTTCGAGAAAAAGTCGATTATACATTAGCGTTTTTACGACATCGTGGGAATCACTTTTTTTTGGCTGCACCTAGACAAAAACTGGCATCATATTCGGTTTCAGCATGTCTAATAACCAAGGAAACTGATGCGACATCCTTTTCTTTGCGACCACAGCTCACGAAAAACTCAATCATAGAAGTTGATATTCGTGTTCGATATGATGGCATATAACTTGAGTACACAATGTCGTAGGGCGATGAAACCGCGTGCAATAGCTTCGTCTCGTCGAACTACACGAGTGCAATGCGCGAAGTTTGCGTGTGAACAATTTGTCTTCGAGAAAAAGTCGATTATACATATGCGTTTTTACGACATCGTGGGAATCACTTTTTTTTGGCTGCACCTAGACAAAATCTGGCATCATATTCGGTTTCAGCACGTCGAATAACCAAGGAAACTGATGCGACATCGTTTTCTTTGCGACCACAGCTCACGAAAAACTCAATCATAGAAGTTGATATTCGTGTTCGATATGATGGCATATAACTTGAGTACACATTGTCGTAGGCCGATGAAACCGCGTGCAATAGCTTCGTCTCGTCGAACTACACGAGTGCAATGCGAGAAGTTTGCGTGTGAACAATTTGTCTTCGAGAAAAAGTCGATTATACATTAGCGTTTTTACGACATCGTGGGAATCACTTTTTTTTGGCTGCACCTAGACAAAATCTGGCATCATATTCGGTCTCAGCACGTCGAATAACCAAGGAAACCGATGCGACATCGTTTTCTTTGCGACCACAGCTCACGAAAAACTCAATCATAGAAGTTGATATTCGTGTTCGATATGATGGCATATAACTTGAGTACACATTGTCATAGGCCGATGAAACCGCGTGCAATAGCTTCGTCTCGTCGAACTACACGAGTGCAATGCGAGAAGTTTGCGTGTGAACAATTTGTCTTCGAGAAAAAGTCGATTATATATTAGCGTTTTTACGACATCGTGGGAATCACTTTTTTTTGGCTGCACCTAGACAAAATCTGGCATCATATTCGGTTTCAGCACGTCTAATAACCAAGGAAACTGATGCGACATCGTTTTCTTTGCGACCACAGCTCACGAAAAACTCAATCATAGAAGTTGATATTCGTGTTCGATATGATGGCATATAACTTGAGTACACAATGTCGTAGGGCGATGAAACCGCGTGCAATAGCTTCGTCTCGTCGAACTACACGAGTGCAATGCGCGAAGTTTGCGTGTGAACAATTTGTCTTCGAGAAAAAGTCGATTATACATATGCGTTTTTACGACATCGTGGGAATCACTTTTTTTTGGCTGCACCTAGACAAAATCTGGCATCATATTCGGTTTCAGCACGTCGAATAACCAAGGAAACTGATGCGACATCGTTTTCTTTGCGACCACAGCTCACGAAAAACTCAATCATAGAAGTTGATATTCGTGTTCGATATGATGGCATATAACTTGAGTACACATTGTCGTAGGCCGATGAAACCGCGTGCAATAGCTTCGTCTCGTCGAACTACACGAGTGCAATGCGAGAAGTTTGCGTGTGAACAATTTGTCTTCGAGAAAAAGTCGATTATACATTAGCGTTTTTACGACATCGTGGGAATCACTTTTTTTTGGCTGCACCTAGACAAAATCTGGCATCATATTCGGTCTCAGCACGTCGAATAACCAAGGAAACTGATGCGACATCGTTTTCTTTGCGACCACAGCTCACGAAAAACTCAATCATAGAAGTTGATATTCGTGTTCGATATGATGGCATATAACTTGAGTACACATTGTCGTAGGCCGATGAAACCGCGTACAATAGCTTCGTCTCGTCGAACTACACGAGTGCAATGCGAGAAGTTTGCGTGTGAACAATTTGTCTTCGAGAAAAAGTCGATTATACATTAGCGTTTTTACGACATCGTGGGAATCACTTTTTTTTGGCTGCACCTAGACAAAATCTGGCATCATATTCGGTCTCAGCACGTCGAATAACCAAGGAAACTGATGCGACATCGTTTTCTTTGCGACCACAGCTCACGAAAAACTCAATCATAGAAGTTGATATTCGTGTTCGATATGATGGCATATAACTTGAGTACACATTGTCGTAGGCCGATGAAACCGCGTGCAATAGCTTCGTCTCGTCGAACTACACGAGTACAATGCGCGAAGTTTGCGTGTGAACAATTTGTCTTCGAGAAAAAGTCGATTATACATTAGCGTTTTTACGACATCGTGGGAATCACTTTTTTTTGGCTGCACCTAGACAAAATCTGGCATCATATTCGGTTTCAGCACGTCGAATAACCAAGGAAACTGATGCGACATCGTTTTCTTTGCGACCACAGCTCACGAAAAACTCAATCATAGAAGTTGATATTCGTGTTCGATATGATGGCATATAACTTGAGTACACATTGTCGTAGGCCGATGAGACCGCGTGCAATAGCTTCGTCTCGTCGAACTACACGAGTGCAATGCGAGAAGTTTGCGTGTGAACAATTTGTCTTCGAGGAAAAGTCGATTATACATTAGCGTTTTTACGACATCGTGGGAATCACTTTTTTTTGGTTGCACCTAGACAAAATCTGGCATCATATTCGGTTTCAGCACGTCGAATAACCAAGGAAACTGATGCGACATCGTTTTCTTTGCGACCACAGCTCACGAAAAACTCAATCATAGAAGTTGATATTCGTGTTCGATATGATGGCATATAACTTGAGTACACATTGTCGTAGGCCGATGAAACCGCGTGCAATAGCTTCGTCTCGTCGAACTACACGAGTGCAATGCGAGAAGTTTGCGTGTGAACAATTTGTCTTCGAGAAAAAGTCGATTATACATTAGCGTTTTTACGACATCGTGGGAATCACTTTTTTTTGGCTGCACCTAGACAAAATCTGGCATCATATTCGGTCTCAGCACGTCGAATAACCAAGGAAACTGATGCGACATCGTTTTCTTTGCGACCACAGTTCACGAAAAACTCAATCATAGAAGTTGATATTCGTGTTCGATATGATGGCATATAACTTGAGTACACATTGTCGTAGGCCGATGAAACCGCGTGCAATAGCTTCGTCTCGTCGAACTACACGAGTACAATGCGCGAAGTTTGCGTGTGAACAATTTGTCTTCGAGAAAAAGTCGATTATACATTAGCGTTTTTACGACATCGTGGGAATCACTTTTTTTTGGCTGCACCTAGACAAAATCTGGCATCATATTCGGTTTCAGCACGTCGAATAACCAAGGAAACTGATGCGACATCGTTTTCTTTGCGACCACAGCTCACGAAAAACTCAATCATAGAAGTTGATATTCGTGTTCGATATGATGGCATATAACTTGAGTGCACATTGTCGTAGGCCGATGAAACCGCGTGCAATAGCTTCGTCTCGTCGAACTACACGAGTGCAATGCGCGAAGTTTGCGTGTGAACAATTTGTCTTCGAGAAAAAGTCGATTATACATATGCGTTTTTACGACATCGTGGGAATCACTTTTTTTTGGCTGCACCTAGACAAAATCTGGCATCATATTCGGTTTCAGCACGTCGAATAACCAAGGAAACTGATGCGACATCGTTTTCTTTGCGACCACAGCTCACGAAAAACTCAATCATAGAAGTTGATATTCGTGTTCGATATGATGGCATATAACTTGAGTACACATTGTCGTAGGCCGATGAAACCGCGTGCAATAGCTTCGTCTCGTCGAACTACACGAGTGCAATGCGAGAAGTTTGCGTGTGAACAATTTGTCTTCGAGAAAAAGTCGATTATCCATTAGCGTTTTTACGACATCGTGGGAATCACTTTTTTTTGGCTGCACCTAGACAAAATCTGGCATCATATTCGGTTTCAGCATGTCTAATAACCAAGGAAACTGATGCGACATCGTTTTCTTTGCGACCACAGCTCACGAAAAACTCAATCATAGAAGTTGATATTCGTGTTCGATATGATGGCATATAACTTGAGTACACAATGTCGTAGGGCGATGAAACCGCGTGCAATAGCTTCGTCTCGTCGAACTACACGAGTGCAATGCGCGAAGTTTGCGTGTGAACAATTTGTCTTCGAGAAAAAGTCGATTATACATATGCGTTTTTACGACATCGTGGGAATCACTTTTTTTTGGCTGCACCTAGACAAAATCTGGCATCATATTCGGTTTCAGCACGTCGAATAACCAAGGAAACTGATGCGACATCGTTTTCTTTGCGACCACAGCTCACGAAAAACTCAATCATAGAAGTTGATATTCGTGTTCGATATGATGGCATATAACTTGAGTACACATTGTCGTAGGCCGATGAAACCGCGTGCAATAGCTTCGTCTCGTCGAACTACACGAGTGCAATGCGAGAAGTTTGCGTGTGAACAATTTGTCTTCGAGAAAAAGTCGATTATACATTAGCGTTTTTACGACATCGTGGGAATCACTTTTTTTTGGCTGCACCTAGACAAAATCTGGCATCATATTCGGTCTCAGCACGTCGAATAACCAAGGAAACTGATGCGACATCGTTTTCTTTGCGACCACAGCTCACGAAAAACTCAATCATAGAAGTTGATATTCGTGTTCGATATGATGGCATATAACTTGAGTACACATTGTCATAGGCCGATGAAACCGCGTGCAATAGCTTCGTCTCGTCGAACTACACGAGTACAATGCGCGAAGTTTGCGTGTGAACAATTTGTCTTCGAGAAAAAGTCGATTATACATTAGCGTTTTTACGACATCGTGGGAATCACTTTTTTTTGGCTGCACCTAGACAAAATCTGG
Organism: Diachasmimorpha longicaudata; assembly: GCF_034640455.1. Taxonomy (NCBI): domain Eukaryota; kingdom Metazoa; phylum Arthropoda; class Insecta; order Hymenoptera; family Braconidae; genus Diachasmimorpha; species Diachasmimorpha longicaudata. Next base: position 1,750,935 of record NC_087239.1, on the reverse strand, counting down.
CATCATATTCGGTTTCAGCACGTCTAATAACCAAGGAAACTGATGCGACATCGTTTTCTTTGCGACCACAGCTCACGAAAAACTCAATCATAGAAGTTGATATTCGTGTTCGATATGATGGCATATAACTTGAGTACACATTGTCGTAGGCCGATGAAACCGCGTGCAATAGCTTCGTCTCGTCGAACTACACGAGTGCAATGCGAGAAGTTTGCGTGTGAACAATTTGTCTTCGAGAAAAAGTCGATTATACATTAGCGTTTTTACGACATCGTGGGAATCACTTTTTTTTGGCTGCACCTAGACAAAATCTGGCATCATATTCGGTCTCAGCACGTCGAATAACCAAGGAAACTGATGCGACATCGTTTTCTTTGCGACCACAGCTCACGAAAAACTCAATCATAGAAGTTGATATTCGTGTTCGATATGATGGCATATAACTTGAGTACACATTGTCGTAGGCCGATGAAACCGCGTGCAATAGCTTCGTCTCGTCGAACTACACGAGTACAATGCGCGAAGTTTGCGTGTGAACAATTTGTCTTCGAGAAAAAGTCGATTATACATTAGCGTTTTTACGACATCGTGGGAATCACTTTTTTTTGGCTGCACCTAGACAAAATCTGGCATCATATTCGGTCTCAGCACGTCGAATAACCAAGGAAACTGATGCGACATCGTTTTCTTTGCGACCACAGCTCACGAAAAACTCAATCATAGAAGTTGATATTCGTGTTCGATATGATGGCATATAACTTGAGTACACATTGTCGTAGGGCGATGAAACCGCGTGCAATAGCTTCGTCTCGTCGAACTACACGAGTGCAATGCGAGAAGTTTGCGTGTGAACAATTTGTCTTCGAGAAAAAGTCGATTATCCATTAGCGTTTTTACGACATCGTGGGAATCACTTTTTTTTGGCTGCCCCTAGACAAAATCTGGCATCATATTCGGTTTCAGCATGTCTAATAACCAAGGAAACTGATGCGACATCGTTTTCTTTGCGACCACAGCTCACGAAAAACTCAATCATAGAAGTTGATATTCGTGTTCGATATGATGGCATATAACTTGAGTACACAATGTCGTAGGGCGATGAAACCGCGTGCAATAGCTTCGTCTCGTCGAACTACACGAGTGCAATGCGCGAAGTTTGCGTGTGAACAATTTGTCTTCGAGAAAAAGTCGATTATACATATGCGTTTTTACGACATCGTGGGAATCACTTTTTTTTGGCTGCACCTAGACAAAATCTGGCATCATATTCGGTTTCAGCACGTCGAATAACCAAGGAAACTGATGCGACATCGTTTTCTTTGCGACCACAGCTCACGAAAAACTCAATCATAGAAGTTGATATTCGTGTTCGATATGATGGCATATAACTTGAGTACACATTGTCGTAGGCCGATGAAACCGCGTGCAATAGCTTCGTCTCGTCGAACTACACGAGTGCAATGCGAGAAGTTTGCGTGTGAACAATTTGTCTTCGAGAAAAAGTCGATTATACATTAGCGGTTTAACGACATCGTGGGAATCACTTTTTTTTGGCTGCACCTAGACAAAATCTGGCATCATATTCGGTCTCAGCACGTCGAATAACCAAGGAAACTGATGCGACATCGTTTTCTTTGCGACCACAGCTCACGAAAAACTCAATCATAGAAGTTGATATTCGTGTTCGATATGATGGCATATAACTTGAGTACACATTGTCGTAGGCCGATGAAACCGCGTGCAATAGCTTCGTCTCGTCGAACTACACGAGTACAATGCGCGAAGTTTGCGTGTGAACAATTTGTCTTCGAGAAAAAGTCGATTATACATTAGCGTTTTTACGACATCGTGGGAATCACTTTTTTTTGGCTGCACCTAGACAAAATCTGGCATCATATTCGGTCTCAGCACGTCGAATAACCAAGGAAACTGATGCGACATCGTTTTCTTTGCGACCACAGCTCACGAAAAACTCAATCATAGAAGTTGATATTCGTGTTCGATATGATGGCATATAACTTGAGTACACATTGTCGTAGGGCGATGAAACCGCGTGCAATAGCTTCGTCTCGTCGAACTACACGAGTGCAATGCGAGAAGTTTGCGTGTGAACAATTTGTCTTCGAGAAAAAGTCGATTATCCATTAGCGTTTTTACGACATCGTGGGAATCACTTTTTTTTGGCTGCCCCTAGACAAAATCTGGCATCATATTCGGTTTCAGCATGTCTAATAACCAAGGAAACTGATGCGACATCGTTTTCTTTGCGACCACAGCTCACGAAAAACTCAATCATAGAAGTTGATATTCGTGTTCGATATGATGGCATATAACTTGAGTACACAATGTCGTAGGGCGATGAAACCGCGTGCAATAGCTTCGTCTCGTCGAACTACACGAGTGCAATGCGCGAAGTTTGCGTGTGAACAATTTGTCTTCGAGAAAAAGTCGATTATACATATGCGTTTTTACGACATCGTGGGAATCACTTTTTTTTGGCTGCACCTAGACAAAATCTGGCATCATATTCGGTTTCAGCACGTCGAATAACCAAGGAAACTGATGCGACATCGTTTTCTTTGCGACCACAGCTCACGAAAAACTCAATCATAGAAGTTGATATTCGTGTTCGATATGATGGCATATAACTTGAGTACACATTGTCGTAGGCCGATGAAACCGCGTGCAATAGCTTCGTCTCGTCGAACTACACGAGTGCAATGCGAGAAGTTTGCGTGTGAACAATTTGTCTTCGAGAAAAAGTCGATTATACATTAGCGTTTTTACGACATCGTGGGAATCACTTTTTTTTGGCTGCACCTAGACAAAATCTGGCATCATATTCGGTCTCAGCACGTCGAATAACCAAGGAAACTGATGCGACATCGTTTTCTTTGCGACCACAGCTCACGAAAAACTCAATCATAGAAGTTGATATTCGTGTTCGATATGATGGCATATAACTTGAGTACACATTGTCGTAGGCCGATGAAACCGCGTGCAATAGCTTCGTCTCGTCGAACTACACGAGTGCAATGCGAGAAGTTTGCGTGTGAACAATTTGTCTTCAAGAAAAAGTCGATTATACATTAGCGTTTTTACGACATCGTGGGAATCACTTTTTTTTGGTTGCACCTAGACAAAATCTGGCATCATATTCGGTTTCAGCACGTCGAATAACCAAGGAAACTGATGCGACATCGTTTTCTTTGCGACCACAGCTCACGAAAAACTCAATCATAGAAGTTGATATTCGTGTTCGATATGATGGCATATAACTTGAGTACACATTGTCGTAGGCCGATGAAACCGCGTGCAATAGCTTCGTCTCGTCGAACTACACGAGTGCAATGCGAGAAGTTTGCGTGTGAACAATTTGTCTTCGAGAAAAAGTCGATTATACATTAGCGTTTTTACGACATCGTGGGAATCACTTTTTTTTGGTTGCACCTAGACAAAATCTGGCATCATATTCGGTCTCAGCACGTCGAATAACCAAGGAAACTGATGCGACATCGTTTTCTTTGCGACCACAGCTCACGAAAAACTCAATCATAGAAGTTGATATTCGTGTTCGATATGATGGCATATAACTTGAGTACACATTGTCGTAGGGCGATGAAACCGCGTGCAATAGCTTCGTCTCGTCGAACTACACGAGTGCAATGCGAGAAGTTTGCGTGTGAACAATTTGTCTTCGAGAAAAAGTCGATTATCCATTAGCGTTTTTACGACATCGTGGGAATCACTTTTTTTTGGCTGCCCCTAGACAAAATCTGGCATCATATTCGGTTTCAGCATGTCTAATAACCAAGGAAACTGATGCGACATCGTTTTCTTTGCGACCACAGCTCACGAAAAACTCAATCATAGAAGTTGATATTCGTGTTCGATATGATGGCATATAACTTGAGTACACAATGTCGTAGGGCGATGAAACCGCGTGCAATAGCTTCGTCTCGTCGAACTACACGAGTGCAATGCGCGAAGTTTGCGTGTGAACAATTTGTCTTCGAGAAAAAGTCGATTATACATATGCGTTTTTACGACATCGTGGGAATCACTTTTTTTTGGCTGCACCTAGACAAAATCTGGCATCATATTCGGTTTCAGCACGTCGAATAACCAAGGAAACTGATGCGACATCGTTTTCTTTGCGACCACAGCTCACGAAAAACTCAATCATAGAAGTTGATATTCGTGTTCGATATGATGGCATATAACTTGAGTACACATTGTCGTAGGCCGATGAAACCGCGTGCAATAGCTTCGTCTCGTCGAACTACACGAGTGCAATGCGAGAAGTTTGCGTGTGAACAATTTGTCTTCGAGAAAAAGTCGATTATACATTAGCGTTTTTACGACATCGTGGGAATCACTTTTTTTTGGCTGCACCTAGACAAAATCTGGCATCATATTCGGTCTCAGCACGTCGAATAACCAAGGAAACTGATGCGACATCGTTTTCTTTGCGACCACAGCTCACGAAAAACTCAATCATAGAAGTTGATATTCGTGTTCGATATGATGGCATATAACTTGAGTACACATTGTCGTAGGCCGATGAAACCGCGTGCAATAGCTTCGTCTCGTCGAACTACACGAGTGCAATGCGAGAAGTTTGCGTGTGAACAATTTGTCTTCAAGAAAAAGTCGATTATACATTAGCGTTTTTACGACATCGTGGGAATCACTTTTTTTTGGTTGCACCTAGACAAAATCTGGCATCATATTCGGTTTCAGCACGTCGAATAACCAAGGAAACTGATGCGACATCGTTTTCTTTGCGACCACAGCTCACGAAAAACTCAATCATAGAAGTTGATATTCGTGTTCGATATGATGGCATATAACTTGAGTACACATTGTCGTAGGCCGATGAAACCGCGTGCAATAGCTTCGTCTCGTCGAACTACACGAGTGCAATGCGAGAAGTTTGCGTGTGAACAATTTGTCTTCGAGAAAAAGTCGATTATACATTAGCGTTTTTACGACATCGTGGGAATCACTTTTTTTTGGCTGCACCTAGACAAAATCTGGCATCATATTCGGTCTCAGCACGTCGAATAACCAAGGAAACTGATGCGACATCGTTTTCTTTGCGACCACAGTTCACGAAAAACTCAATCATAGAAGTTGATATTCGTGTTCGATATGATGGCATATAACTTGAGTACACATTGTCGTAGGCCGATGAAACCGCGTGCAATAGCTTCGTCTCGTCGAACTACACGAGTACAATGCGCGAAGTTTGCGTGTGAACAATTTGTCTTCGAGAAAAAGTCGATTATACATTAGCGTTTTTACGACATCGTGGGAATCACTTTTTTTTGGCTGCACCTAGACAAAATCTGGCATCATATTCGGTTTCAGCACGTCGAATAACCAAGGAAACTGATGCGACATCGTTTTCTTTGCGACCACAGCTCACGAAAAACTCAATCATAGAAGTTGATATTCGTGTTCGATATGATGGCATATAACTTGAGTACACATTGTCGTAGGCCGATGAAACCGCGTGCAATAGCTTCGTCTCGTCGAACTACACGAGTGCAATGCGAGAAGTTTGCGTGTGAACAATTTGTCTTCGAGAAAAAGTCGATTATACATTAGCGTTTTTACGACATCGTGGGAATCACTTTTTTTTGGTTGCACCTAGACAAAATCTGGCATCATATTCGGTTTCAGCACGTCGAATAACCAAGGAAACTGATGCGACATCGTTTTCTTTGCGACCACAGCTCACGAAAAACTCAATCATAGAAGTTGATATTCGTGTTCGATATGATGGCATATAACTTGAGTACACATTGTCGTAGGCCGATGAAACCGCGTGCAATAGCTTCGTCTCGTCGAACTACACGAGTGCAATGCGAGAAGTTTGCGTGTGAACAATTTGTCTTCGAGAAAAAGTCGATTATACATTAGCGTTTTTACGACATCGTGGGAATCACTTTTTTTTGGCTGCACCTAGACAAAATCTGGCATCATATTCGGTCTCAGCACGTCGAATAACCAAGGAAACTGATGCGACATCGTTTTCTTTGCGACCACAGTTCACGAAAAACTCAATCATAGAAGTTGATATTCGTGTTCGATATGATGGCATATAACTTGAGTACACATTGTCGTAGGCCGATGAAACCGCGTGCAATAGCTTCGTCTCGTCGAACTACACGAGTACAATGCGCGAAGTTTGCGTGTGAACAATTTGTCTTCGAGAAAAAGTCGATTATACATTAGCGTTTTTACGACATCGTGGGAATCACTTTTTTTTGGCTGCACCTAGACAAAATCTAGCATCATATTCGGTTTCAGCACGTCGAATAACCAAGGAAACTGATGCGACATCGTTTTCTTTGCGACCACAGCTCACGAAAAACTCAATCATAGAAGTTGATATTCGTGTTCGATATGATGGCATATAACTTGAGTACACATTGTCGTAGGCCGATGAAACCGCGTGCAATAGCTTCGTCTCGTCGAACTACACGAGTGCAATGCGCGAAGTTTGCGTGTGAACAATTTGTCTTCGAGAAAAAGTCGATTATACATATGCGTTTTTACGACATCGTGGGAATCACTTTTTTTTGGCTGCACCTAGACAAAATCTGGCATCATATTCGGTTTCAGCACGTCGAATAACCAAGGAAACTGATGCGACATCGTTTTCTTTGCGACCACAGCTCACGAAAAACTCAATCATAGAAGTTGATATTCGTGTTCGATATGATGGCATATAACTTGAGTACACATTGTCGTAGGCCGATGAAACCGCGTGCAATAGCTTCGTCTCGTCGAACTACACGAGTGCAATGCGAGAAGTTTGCGTGTGAACAATTTGTCTTCGAGAAAAGGTCGATTATACATTAGCGTTTTTACGACATCGTGGGAATCACTTTTTTTTGGCTGCACCTAGACAAAATCTGGCATCATATTCGGTCTCAGCACGTCGAATAACCAAGGAAACTGATGCGACATCGTTTTCTTTGCGACCACAGCTCACGAAAAACTCAATCATAGAAGTTGATATTCGTGTTCGATATGATGGCATATAACTTGAGTACACATTGTCGTAGGGCGATGAAACCGCGTGCAATAGCTTCGTCTCGTCGAACTACACGAGTGCAATGCGAGAAGTTTGCGTGTGAACAATTTGTCTTCGAGAAAAAGTCGATTATCCATTAGCGTTTTTACGACATCGTGGGAATCACTTTTTTTTGGCTGCACCTAGACAAAATCTGGCATCATATTCGGTTTCAGCATGTCTAATAACCAAGGAAACTGATGCGACATCGTTTTCTTTGCGACCACAGCTCACGAAAAACTCAATCATAGAAGTTGATATTCGTGTTCGATATGATGGCATATAACTTGAGTACACAATGTCGTAGGGCGATGAAACCGCGTGCAATAGCTTCGTCTCGTCGAACTACACGAGTGCAATGCGCGAAGTTTGCGTGTGAACAATTTGTCTTCGAGAAAAAGTCGATTATACATATGCGTTTTTACGACATCGTGGGAATCACTTTTTTTTGGCTGCACCTAGACAAAATCTGGCATCATATTCGGTTTCAGCACGTCGAATAACCAAGGAAACTGATGCGACATCGTTTTCTTTGCGACCACAGCTCACGAAAAACTCAATCATAGAAGTTGATATTCGTGTTCGATATGATGGCATATAACTTGAGTACACATTGTCGTAGGACGATGAAACCGTGTGCAATAGCTTCGTCTCGTCGAACTACACGAGTGCAATGCGCGAAGTTTGCGTGTGAACAATTTGTCTTCGAGAAAAAGTCGATTATACATATGCGTTTTTACGACATCGTGGGAATCACTTTTTTTTGGCTGCACCTAGACAAAATCTGGCATCATATTCGGTTTCAGCACGTCGAATAACCAAGGAAACTGATGCGACATCGTTTTCTTTGCGACCACAGCTCACGAAAAACTCAATCATAGAAGTTGATATTCGTGTTCGATATGATGGCATATAACTTGAGTACACATTGTCGTAGGCCGATGAAACCGCGTGCAATAGCTTCGTCTCGTCGAACTACACGAGTGCAATGCGAGAAGTTTGCGTGTGAACAATTTGTCTTCGAGAAAAAGTCGATTATACATTAGCGTTTTTACGACATCGTGGGAATCACTTTTTTTTGGCTGCACCTAGACAAAATCTGGCATCATATTCGGTCTCAGCACGTCGAATAACCAAGGAAACTGATGCGACATCGTTTTCTTTGCGACCACAGCTCACGAAAAACTCAATCATAGAAGTTGATATTCGTGTTCGATATGATGGCATATAACTTGAGTACACATTGTCGTAGGGCGATGAAACCGCGTGCAATAGCTTCGTCTCGTCGAACTACACGAGTGCAATGCGAGAAGTTTGCGTGTGAACAATTTGTCTTCGAGAAAAAGTCGATTATACATTAGCGTTTTTACGACATCGTGGGAATCACTTTTTTTTGGCTGCACCTAGACAAAATCTGGCATCATATTCGGTTTCAGCACGTCGAATAACCAAGGAAACTGATGCGACATCGTTTTCTTTGCGACCACAGCTCACGAAAAACTCAATCATAGAAGTTGATATTCGTGTTCGATATAATGGCATATAACTTGAGTACACATTGTCGTAGGCCGATGAAACCGCGTGCAATAGCTTCGTCTCGTCGAACTACACGAGTGCAATGCGAGAAGTTTGCGTGTGAACAATTTGTCTTCGAGAAAAAGTCGATTATACATTAGCGTTTTTACGACATCGTGGGAATCACTTTTTTTTGGCTGCACCTAGACAAAATCTGGCATCATATTCGGTCTCAGCACGTCGAATAACCAAGGAAACTGATGCGACATCGTTTTCTTTGCGACCACAGCTCACGAAAAACTCAATCATAGAAGTTGATATTCGTGTTCGATATGATGGCATATAACTTGAGTACACATTGTCGTAGGGCGATGAAACCGCGTGCAATAGCTTCGTCTCGTCGAACTACACGAGTGCAATGCGAGAAGTTTGCGTGTGAACAATTTGTCTTCGAGAAAAAGTCGATTATACATTAGCGTTTTTACGACATCGTGGGAATCACTTTTTTTTGGCTGCACCTAGACAAAATCTGGCATCATATTCGGTCTCAGCACGTCGAATAACCAAGGAAACTGATGCGACATCGTTTTCTTTGCGACCACAGCTCACGAAAAACTCAATCATAGAAGTTGATATTCGTGTTCGATATGATGGCATATAACTTGAGTACACATTGTCGTAGGGCGATGAAACCGCGTGCAATAGCTTCGTCTCGTCGAACTACACGAGTGCAATGCGAGAAGTTTGCGTGTGAACAATTTGTCTTCGAGAAAAAGTCGATTATACATTAGCGTTTTTACGACATCGTGGGAATCACTTTTTTTTGGCTGCACCTAGACAAAATCTGGCATCATATTCGGTTTCAGCATGTCTAATAACCAAGGAAACTGATGCGACATCGTTTTCTTTGCGACCACAGCTCACGAAAAACTCAATCATAGAAGTTGATATTCGTGTTCGATATGATGGCATATAACTTGAGTACACAATGTCGTAGGGCGATGAAACCGCGTGCAATAGCTTCGTCTCGTCGAACTACACGAGTGCAATGCGCGAAGTTTGCGTGTGAACAATTTGTCTTCGAGAAAAAGTCGATTATACATATGCGTTTTTACGACATCGTGGGAATCACTTTTTTTTGGCTGCACCTAGACAAAATCTGGCATCATATTCGGTTTCAGCACGTCGAATAACCAAGGAAACTGATGCGACATCGTTTTCTTTGCGACCACAGCTCACGAAAAACTCAATCATAGAAGTTGATATTCGTGTTCGATATGATGGCATATAACTTGAGTACACATTGTCGTAGGCCGATGAAACCGCGTGCAATAGCTTCGTCTCGTCGAACTACACGAGTGCAATGCGAGAAGTTTGCGTGTGAACAATTTGTCTTCGAGAAAAAGTCGATTATACATTAGCGTTTTTACGACATCGTGGGAATCACTTTTTTTTGGCTGCACCTAGACAAAATCTGGCATCATATTCGGTCTCAGCACGTCGAATAACCAAGGAAACTGATGCGACATCGTTTTCTTTGCGACCACAGCTCACGAAAAACTCAATCATAGAAGTTGATATTCGTGTTCGATATGATGGCATATAACTTGAGTACACATTGTCATAGGCCGATGAAACCGCGTGCAATAGCTTCGTCTCGTCGAACTACACGAGTACAATGCGCGAAGTTTGCGTGTGAACAATTTGTCTTCGAGAAAAAGTCGATTATACATTAGCGTTTTTACGACATCGTGGGAATCACTTTTTTTTGGCTGCACCTAGACAAAATCTGGCATCATATTCGGTTACAGCACGTCGAATAACCAAGGAAACTGATGCGACATCGTTTTCTTTGCGACCACAGCTCACGAAAAACTCAATCATAGAAGTTGATATTCGTGTTCGATATGATGGCATATAACTTGAGTACACATTGTCGTAGGCCGATGAAACCGCGTGCAATAGCTTCGTCTCGTCGAACTACACGAGTGCAATGCGAGAAGTTTGCGTGTGAACAATTTGTCTTCGAGAAAAAGTCGATTATACATTAGCGTTTTTACGACATCGTGGGAATCACTTTTTTTTGGCTGCACCTAGACAAAATCTGGCATCATATTCGGTTTCAGCACGTCTAATAACCAAGGAAACTGATGCGACATCGTTTTCTTTGCGACCACAGCTCACGAAAAACTCAATCATAGAAGTTGATATTCGTGTTCGATATGATGGCATATAACTTGAGTACACAATGTCGTAGGGCGATGAAACCGCGTGCAATAGCTTCGTCTCGTCGAACTACACGAGTGCAATGCGCGAAGTTTGCGTGTGAACAATTTGTCTTCGAGAAAAAGTCGATTATACATATGCGTTTTTACGACATCGTGGGAATCACTTTTTTTTGGCTGCACCTAGACAAAATCTGGCATCATATTCGGTTTCAGCACGTCGAATAACCAAGGAAACTGATGCGACATCGTTTTCTTTGCGACCACAGCTCACGAAAAACTCAATCATAGAAGTTGATATTCGTGTTCGATATGATGGCATATAACTTGAGTACACATTGTCGTAGGCCGATGAAACCGCGTGCAATAGCTTCGTCTCGTCGAACTACACGAGTGCAATGCGAGAAGTTTGCGTGTGAACAATTTGTCTTCGAGAAAAAGTCGATTATACATTAGCGTTTTTACGACATCGTGGGAATCACTTTTTTTTGGCTGCACCTAGACAAAATCTGGCATCATATTCGGTCTCAGCACGTCGAATAACCAAGGAAACTGATGCGACATCGTTTTCTTTGCGACCACAGCTCACGAAAAACTCAATCATAGAAGTTGATATTCGTGTTCGATATGATGGCATATAACTTGAGTACACATTGTCGTAGGCCGATGAAACCGCGTGCAATAGCTTCGTCTCGTCGAACTACACGAGTACAATGCGCGAAGTTTGCGTGTGAACAATTTGTCTTCGAGAAAAAGTCGATTATACATTAGCGTTTTTACGACATCGTGGGAATCACTTTTTTTTGGCTGCACCTAGACAAAATCTGGCATCATATTCGGTTTCAGCACGTCGAATAACCGAGGAAACTGATGCGACATCGTTTTCTTTGCGACCACAGCTCACGAAAAACTCAATCATAGAAGTTGATATTCGTGTTCGATATGATGGCATATAACTTGAGTACACATTGTCGTAGGCCGATGAAACCGCGTGCAATAGCTTCGTCTCGTCGAACTACACGAGTGCAATGCGAGAAGTTTGCGTGTGAACAATTTGTCTTCGAGAAAAAGTCGATTATACATTAGCGTTTTTACGACATCGTGGGAATCACTTTTTTTTGGTTGCACCTAGACAAAATCTGGCATCATATTCGGTCTCAGCACGTCGAATAACCAAGGAAACTGATGCGACATCGTTTTCTTTGCGACCACAGCTCACGAAAAACTCAATCATAGAAGTTGATATTCGTGTTCGATATGATGGCATATAACTTGAGTACACATTGTCGTAGGGCGATGAAACCGCGTGCAATAGCTTCGTCTCGTCGAACTACACGAGTGCAATGCGAGAAGTTTGCGTGTGAACAATTTGTCTTCGAGAAAAAGTCGATTATACATTAGCGTTTTTACGACATCGTGGGAATCACTTTTTTTTGGCTGCACCTAGACAAAATCTGGCATCATATTCGGTTTCAGCATGTCTAATAACCAAGGAAACTGATGCGACATCGTTTTCATTGGGACCACAGCTCACGAAAAACTCAATCATAGAAGTTGATATTCGTGTTCGATATGATGGCATATAACTTGAGTACACAATGTCGTAGGGCGATGAAACCGCGTGCAATAGCTTCGTCTCGTCGAACTACACGAGTGCAAAGCGCGAAGTTTGCGTGTGAACAATTTGTCTTCGAGAAAAAGTCGATTATACATATGCGTTTTTACGACATCGTGGGAATCACTTTTTTTTGGCTGCACCTAGACAAAATCTGGCATCATATTCGGTTTCAGCACGTCGAATAACCAAGGAAACTGATGCGACATCGTTTTCTTTGCGACCACAGCTCACGAAAAACTCAATCATAGAAGTTGATATTCGTGTTCGATATGATGGCATATAACTTGAGTACACATTGTCGTAGGCCGATGAAACCGCGTGCAATAGCTTCGTCTCGTCGAACTACACGAGTGCAATGCGAGAAGTTTGCGTGTGAACAATTTGTCTTCGAGAAAAAGTCGATTATACATTAGCGTTTTTACGACATCGTGGGAATCACTTTTTTTTGGCTGCACCTAGACAAACCTGGCATCATATTCGGTTTCAGCACGTCGAATAACCAAGGAAACTGATGCGACATCGTTTTCTTTGCGACCACAGCTCACGAAAAACTCAATCATAGAAGTTGATATTCGTGTTCGATATGATGGCATATAACTTGAGTACACATTGTCGTAGGCCGATGAAACCGCGTGCAATAGCTTCGTCTCGTCGAACTACACGAGTGCAATGCGAGAAGTTTGCGTGTGAACAATTTGTCTTCGAGAAAAAGTCGATTATACATTAGCGTTTTTACGACATCGTGGGAATCACTTTTTTTTGGCTGCACCTAGACAAAATCTGGCATCATATTCGGTCTCAGCACGTCGAATAACCAAGGAAACTGATGCGACATCGTTTTCTTTGCGACCACAGTTCACGAAAAACTCAATCATAGAAGTTGATATTCGTGTTCGATATGATGGCATATAACTTGAGTACACATTGTCGTAGGCCGATGAAACCGCGTGCAATAGCTTCGTCTCGTCGAACTACACGAGTACAATGCGCGAAGTTTGCGTGTGAACAATTTGTCTTCGAGAAAAAGTCGATTATACATATGCGTTTTTACGACATCGTGGGAATCACTTTTTTTTGGCTGCACCTAGACAAAATCTGGCATCATATTCGGTCTCAGCACGTCGAATAACCAAGGAAACTGATGCGACATCGTTTTCTTTGCGACCACAGCTCACGAAAAACTCAATCATAGAAGTTGATATTCGTGTTCGATATGATGGCATATAACTTGAGTACACATTGTCGTAGGGCGATGAAACCGCGTGCAATAGCTTCGTCTCGTCGAACTACACGAGTGCAATGCGAGAAGTTTGCGTGTGAACAATTTGTCTTCGAGAAAAAGTCGATTATCCATTAGCGTTTTTACGACATCGTGGGAATCACTTTTTTTTGGCTGCACCTAGACAAAATCTGGCATCATATTCGGTTTCAGCATGTCTAATAACCAAGGAAACTGATGCGACATCGTTTTCTTTGCGACCACAGCTCACGAAAAACTCAATCATAGAAGTTGATATTCGTGTTCGATATGATGGCATATAACTTGAGTACACAATGTCGTAGGGCGATGAAACCGCGTGCAATAGCTTCGTCTCGTCGAACTACACGAGTGCAATGCGCGAAGTTTGCGTGTGAACAATTTGTCTTCGAGAAAAAGTCGATTATACATATGCGTTTTTACGACATCGTGGGAATCACTTTTTTTTGGCTGCACCTAGACAAAATCTGGCATCATATTCGGTTTCAGCACGTCGAATAACCAAGGAAACTGATGCGACATCGTTTTCTTTGCGACCACAGCTCACGAAAAACTCAATCATAGAAGTTGATATTCGTGTTCGATATGATGGCATATAACTTGAGTACACATTGTCGTAGGCCGATGAAACCGCGTGCAATAGCTTCGTCTCGTCGAACTACACGAGTGCAATGCGAGAAGTTTGCGTGTGAACAATTTGTCTTCGAGAAAAAGTCGATTATACATTAGCGTTTTTACGACATCGTGGGAATCACTTTTTTTTGGCTGCACCTAGACAAAATCTGGCATCATATTCGGTCTCAGCACGTCGAATAACCAAGGAAACTGATGCGACATCGTTTTCTTTGCGACCACAGCTCACGAAAAACTCAATCATAGAAGTTGATATTCGTGTTCGATATGATGGCATATAACTTGAGTACACATTGTCATAGGCCGATGAAACCGCGTGCAATAGCTTCGTCTCGTCGAACTACACGAGTACAATGCGCGAAGTTTGCGTGTGAACAATTTGTCTTCGAGAAAAAGTCGATTATACATTAGCGTTTTTACGACATCGTGGGAATCACTTTTTTTTGGCTGCACCTAGACAAAATCTGGCATCATATTCGGTTTCAGCACGTCTAATAACCAAGGAAACTGATGCGACATCGTTTTCTTTGCGACCACAGCTCACGAAAAACTCAATCATAGAAGTTGATATTCGTGTTCGATATGATGCCATATAACTTGAGTACACAATGTCGTAGGGCGATGAAACCGCGTGCAATAGCTTCGTCTCGTCGAACTACACGAGTGCAATGCGCGAAGTTTGCGTGTGAACAATTTGTCTTCGAGAAAAAGTCGATTATACATATGCGTTTTTACGACATCGTGGGAATCACTTTTTTTTGGCTGCACCTAGACAAAATCTGGCATCATATTCGGTTTCAGCACGTCGAATAACCAAGGAAACTGATGCGACATCGTTTTCTTTGCGACCACAGCTCACGAAAAACTCAATCATAGAAGTTGATATTCGTGTTCGATATGATGGCATATAACTTGAGTACACATTGTCGTAGGCCGATGAAACCGCGTGCAATAGCTTCGTCTCGTCGAACTACACGAGTGCAATGCGAGAAGTTTGCGTGTGAACAATTTGTCTTCGAGAAAAAGTCGATTATACATTAGCGTTTTTACGACATCGTGGGAATCACTTTTTTTTGGCTGCACCTAGACAAAATCTGGCATCATATTCGGTCTCAGCACGTCGAATAACCAAGGAAACTGATGCGACATCGTTTTCTTTGCGACCACAGTTCACGAAAAACTCAATCATAGAAGTTGATATTCGTGTTCGATATGATGGCATATAACTTGAGTACACATTGTCGTAGGCCGATGAAACCGCGTGCAATAGCTTCGTCTCGTCGAACTACACGAGTACAATGCGCGAAGTTTGCGTGTGAACAATTTGTCTTCGAGAAAAAGTCGATTATACATTAGCGTTTTTACGACATCGTGGGAATCACTTTTTTTTGGCTGCACCTAGACAAAATCTGGCATCATATTCGGTTTCAGCACGTCGAATAACCAAGGAAACTGATGCGACATCGTTTTCTTTGCGACCACAGCTCACGAAAAACTCAATCATAGAAGTTGATATTCGTGTTCGATATGATGGCATATAACTTGAGTACACATTGTCGTAGGCCGATGAAACCGCGTGCAATAGCTTCGTCTCGTCGAACTACACGAGTGCAATGCGCGAAGTTTGCGTGTGAACAATTTGTCTTCGAGAAAAAGTCGATTATACATATGCGTTTTTACGACATCGTGGGAATCACTTTTTTTTGGCTGCACCTAGACAAAATCTGGCATCATATTCGGTTTCAGCACGTCGAATAACCAAGGAAACTGATGCGACATCGTTTTCTTTGCGACCACAGCTCACGAAAAACTCAATCATAGAAGTTGATATTCGTGTTCGATATGATGGCATATAACTTGAGTACACATTGTCGTAGGCCGATGAAACCGCGTGCAATAGCTTCGTCTCGTCGAACTACACGAGTGCAATGCGAGAAGTTTGCGTGTGAACAATTTGTCTTCGAGAAAAGGTCGATTATACATTAGCGTTTTTACGACATCGTGGGAATCACTTTTTTTTGGCTGCACCTAGACAAAATCTGGCATCATATTCGGTCTCAGCACGTCGAATAACCAAGGAAACTGATGCGACATCGTTTTCTTTGCGACCACAGCTCACGAAAAACTCAATCATAGAAGTTGATATTCGTGTTCGATATGATGGCATATAACTTGAGTACACATTGTCGTAGGGCGATGAAACCGCGTGCAATAGCTTCGTCTCGTCGAACTACACGAGTGCAATCCGCGAAGTTTGCGTGTGAACAATTTGTCTTCGAGAAAAAGTCGATTATACATTAGCGTTTTTACGACATCGTGGGAATCACTTTTTTTTGGCTGCACCTAGACAAAATCTGGCATCATATTCGGTCCTCAGCACGTCGAATAACCAAGGAAACTGATGCGACATCGTTTTCTTTGCGACCACAGCTCACGAAAAACTCAATCATAGAAGTTGATATTCGTGTTCGATATGATGGCATATAACTTGAGTACACATTGTCGTAGGCCGATGAAACCGCGTGCAATAGCTTCGTCTCGTCGAACTACACGAGTGCAATGCGAGAAGTTTGCGTGTGAACAATTTGTCTTCGAGAAAAAGTCGATTATACATTAGCGTTTTTACGACATCGTGGGAATCACTTTTTTTTGGCTGCACCTAGACAAAATCTGGCATCATATTCGGTTTCAGCACGTCTAATAACCAAGGAAACTGATGCGACATCGTTTTCTTTGCGACCACAGCTCACGAAAAACTCAATCATAGAAGTTGATATTCGTGTTCGATATGATGGCATATAACTTGAGTAAACAATGTCGTAGGGCGATGAACCCGCGTGCAATAGCTTCGTCTCGTCGAACTACACGAGTGCAATGCGCGAAGTTTGCGTGTGAACAATTTGTCTTCGAGAAAAAGTCGATTATACATATGCGTTTTTACGACATCGTGGGAATCACTTTTTTTTGGCTGCACCTAGACAAAATCTGGCATCATATTCGGTTTCAGCACGTCGAATAACCAAGGAAACTGATGCGACATCGTTTTCTTTGCGACCACAGCTCACGAAAAACTCAATCATAGAAGTTGATATTCGTGTTCGATATGATGGCATATAACTTGAGTACACATTGTCGTAGGCCGATGAAACCGCGTGCAATAGCTTCGTCTCGTCGAACTACACGAGTGCAATGCGAGAAGTTTGCGTGTGAACAATTTGTCTTCGAGAAAAAGTCGATTATACATTAGCGTTTTTACGACATCGTGGGAATCACTTTTTTTTGGCTGCACCTAGACAAAATCTGGCATCATATTCGGTTTCAGCATGTCTAATAACCAAGGAAACTGATGCGACATCGTTTTCATTGGGACCACAGCTCACGAAAAACTCAATCATAGAAGTTGATATTCGTGTTCGATATGATGGCATATAACTTGAGTACACAATGTCGTAGGGCGATGAAACCGCGTGCAATAGCTTCGTCTCGTCGAACTACACGAGTGCAATGCGCGAAGTTTGCGTGTGAACAATTTGTCTTCGAGAAAAAGTCGATTATACATATGCGTTTTTACGACATCGTGGGAATCACTTTTTTTTGGCTGCACCTAGACAAAATCTGGCATCATATTCGGTTTCAGCACGTCGAATAACCAAGGAAACTGATGCGACATCGTTTTCTTTGCGACCACAGCTCACGAAAAACTCAATCATAGAAGTTGATATTCGTGTTCGATATGATGGCATATAACTTGAGTACACATTGTCGTAGGCCGATGAAACCGCGTGCAATAGCTTCGTCTCGTCGAACTACACGAGTGCAATGCGAGAAGTTTGCGTGTGAACAATTTGTCTTCGAGAAAAAGTCGATTATACATTAGCGTTTTTACGACATCGTGGGAATCACTTTTTTTTGGCTGCACCTAGACAAAATCTGGCATCATATTCGGTTTCAGCACGTCGAATAACCAAGGAAACTGATGCGACATCGTTTTCTTTGCGACCACAGCTCACGAAAAACTCAATCATAGAAGTTGATATTCGTGTTCGATATGATGGCATATAACTTGAGTACACATTGTCGTAGGCCGATGAAACCGCGTGCAATAGCTTCGTCTCGTCGAACTACACGAGTGCAATGCGAGAAGTTTGCGTGTGAACAATTTGTCTTCGAGAAAAAGTCGATTATACATTAGCGTTTTTACGACATCGTGGGAATCACTTTTTTTTGGCTGCACCTAGACAAAATCTGGCATCATATTCGGTTTCAGCACGTCGAATAACCAAGGAAACTGATGCGACATCGTTTTCTTTGCGACCACAGCTCACGAAAAACTCAATCATAGAAGTTGATATTCGTGTTCGATATGATGGCATAGAACTTGAGTACACATTGTCGTAGGCCGATGAAACCGCGTGCAATAGCTTCGTCTCGTCGAACTACACGAGTGCAATGCGAGAAGTTTGCGTGTGAACAATTTGTCTTCGAGAAAAAGTCGATTATACATTAGCGTTTTTACGACATCGTGGGAATCACTTTTTTTTGGCTGCACCTAGACAAAATCTGGCATCATATTCGGTCTCAGCACGTCGAATAACCAAGGAAACTGATGCGACATCGTTTTCTTTGCGACCACAGTTCACGAAAAACTCAATCATAGAAGTTGATATTCGTGTTCGATATGATGGCATATAACTTGAGTACACATTGTCGTAGGCCGATGAAACCGCGTGCAATAGCTTCGTCTCGTCGAACTACACGAGTACAATGCGCGAAGTTTGCGTGTGAACAATTTGTCTTCGAGAAAAAGTCGATTATACATTAGCGTTTTTACGACATCGTGGGAATCACTTTTTTTTGGCTGCACCTAGACAAAATCTGGCATCATATTCGGTTTCAGCACGTCGAATAACCAAGGAAACTGATGCGACAGCGTTTTCTTTGCGACCACAGCTCACGAAAAACTCAATCATAGAAGTTGATATTCGTGTTCGATATGATGGCATATAACTTGAGTACACATTGTCGTAGGCCGATGAAACCGCGTGCAATAGCTTCGTCTCGTCGAACTACACGAGTACAATGCGCGAAGTTTGCGTGTGAACAATTTGTCTTCGAGAAAAAGTCGATTATACATTAGCGTTTTTACGACATCGTGGGAATCACTTTTTTTTGGCTGCACCTAGACAAAATCTGGCATCATATTCGGTTTCAGCACGTCGAATAACCAAGGAAACTGATGCGACATCGTTTTCTTTGCGACCACAGCTCACGAAAAACTCAATCATAGAAGTTGATATTCGTGTTCGATATGATGGCATATAACTTGAGTACACATTGTCGTAGGCCGATGAAACCGCGTGCAATAGCTTCGTCTCGTCGAACTACACGAGTGCAATGCGAGAAGTTTGCGTGTGAACAATTTGTCTTCGAGAAAAGGTCGATTATACATTAGCGTTTTTACGACATCGTGGGAATCACTTTTTTTTGGCTGCACCTAGACAAAATCTGGCATCATATTCGGTCTCAGCACGTCGAATAACCAAGGAAACTGATGCGACATCGTTTTCTTTGCGACCACACCTCACGAAAAACTCAATCATAGAAGTTGATGTTCGTGTTCGATATGATGGCATATAACTTGAGTACACATTGTCGTAGGACGATGAAACCGTGTGCAATAGCTTCGTCTCGTCGAACTACACGAGTGCAATGCGCGAAGTTTGCGTGTGAACAATTTGTCTTCGAGAAAAAGTCGATTATACATATGCGTTTTTACGACATCGTGGGAATCACTTTTTTTTGGCTGCCCCTAGACAAAATCTGGCATCATATTCGGTTTCAGCACGTTAATTACCAAGGAAACTGATGCGACAGCGTTTTCTTTGCGACCACAGCTCACGAAAAACTCAATCATAGAAGTTGATATTCGTTTTCGATATGATGGCATATAACTTGAGTACACATTGTCGTAGGCCGATGAAACCGCGTGCAATAGCTTCGTCTCGTCGAACTACACGAGTACAATGCGCGAAGTTTGCGTGTGAACAATTTGTCTTCGAGAAAAAGTCGATTATACATTAGCGTTTTTACGACATCGTGGGAATCACTTTTTTTTTGGCTGCACCTAGACAAAATCTGGCATCATATTCGGTTTCAGCACGTCGAATAACCAAGGAAACTGATGCGACATCGTTTTCTTTGCGACCACAGCTCACGAAAAACTCAATCATAGAAGTTGATATTCGTGTTCGATATGATGGCATATAACTTGAGTACACATTGTCGTAGGACGATGAAACCGTGTGCAATAGCTTCGTCTCGTCGAACTACACGAGTGCAATGCGCGAAGTTTGCGTGTGAACAATTTTTCTTCGAGAAAAAGTCGATTATACATATGCGTTTTTACGACATCGTGGGAATCACTTTTTTTTGGCTGCACCTAGACAAAATCTGGCATCATATTCGGTTTCAGCACGTCGAATAACCAAGGAAACTGATGCGACATCGTTTTCTTTGCGACCACAGCTCACGAAAAACTCAATCATAGAAGTTGATATTCGTGTTCGATATGATGGCATATAACTTGAGTACACATTGTCGTAGGCCGATGAAACCGCGTGCAATAGCTTCGTCTCGTCGAACTACACGAGTGCAATGCGAGAAGTTTGCGTGTGAACAATTTGTCTTCGAGAAAAAGTCGATTATACATTAGCGTTTTTACGACATCGTGGGAATCACTTTTTTTTGGCTGCACCTAGACAAAATCTGGCATCATATTCGGTCTCAGCACGTCGAATAACCAAGGAAACTGATGCGACATCGTTTTCTTTGCGACCACAGCTCACGAAAAACTCAATCATAGAAGTTGATATTCGTGTTCGATATGATGGCATATAACTTGAGTACACATTGTCGTAGGGCGATGAAACCGCGTGCAATAGCTTCGTCTCGTCGAACTACACGAGTGCAATGCGAGAAGTTTGCGTGTGAACAATTTGTCTTCGAGAAAAAGTCGATTATACATTAGCGTTTTTACGACATCGTGGGAATCACTTTTTTTTGGCTGCCCCTAGACAAAATCTGGCATCATATTCGGTTTCAGCACGTCGAATAACCAAGGAAACTGATGCGACAGCGTTTTCTTTGCGACCACAGCTCACGAAAAACTCAATCATAGAAGTTGATATTCGTTTTCGATATGATGGCATATAACTTGAGTACACATTGTCGTAGGCCGATGAAACCGCGTGCAATAGCTTCGTCTCGTCGAACTACACGAGTACAATGCGCGAAGTTTGCGTGTGAACAATTTGTCTTCGAGAAAAAGTCGATTATACATTAGCGTTTTTACGACATCGTGGGAATCACTTTTTTTTTGGCTGCACCTAGACAAAATCTGGCATCATATTCGGTTTCAGCACGTCGAATAACCAAGGAAACTGATGCGACATCGTTTTCTTTGCGACCACAGCTCACGAAAAACTCAATCATAGAAGTTGATATTCGTGTTCGATATGATGGCATATAACTTGAGTACACATTGTCGTAGGACGATGAAACCGTGTGCAATAGCTTCGTCTCGTCGAACTACACGAGTGCAATGCGCGAAGTTTGCGTGTGAACAATTTTTCTTCGAGAAAAAGTCGATTATACATATGCGTTTTTACGACATCGTGGGAATCACTTTTTTTTGGCTGCACCTAGACAAAATCTGGCATCATATTCGGTTTCAGCACGTCGAATAACCAAGGAAACTGATGCGCCATCGTTTTCTTTGCGACCACAGCTCACGAAAAACTCAATCATAGAAGTTGATATTCGTGTTCGATATGATGGCATATAACTTGAGTACACATTGTCGTAGGCCGATGAAACCGCGTGAAATAGCTTCGTCTCGTCGAACTACACGAGTGCAATGCGAGAAGTTTGCGTGTGAACAATTTGTCTTCGAGAAAAAGTCGATTATACATTAGCGTTTTTACGACATCGTGGGAATCACTTTTTTTGGCTGCACCTAGACAAAATCTGGCATCATATTCGGTCTCAGCACGTCGAATAACCAAGGAAACTGATGCGACATCGTTTTCTTTGCGACCACAGCTCACGAAAAACTCAATCATAGAAGTTGATATTCGTGTTCGATATGATGGCATATAACTTGAGTACACATTGTCGTAGGCCGATGAAACCGCGTGCAATAGCTTCGTCTCGTCGAACTACACGAGTGCAATGCGAGAAGTTTGCGTGTGAACAATTTGTCTTCGAGAAAAAGTCGATTATACATTAGCGTTTTTACGACATCGTGGGAATCACTTTTTTTTGGCTGCACCTAGACAAAATCTGGCATCATATTCGGTTTCAGCACGTCGAATAACCAAGGAAACTGATGCGACATCGTTTTCTTTGCGACCACAGCTCACGAAAAACTCAATCATAGAAGTTGATATTCGTGTTCGATATGATGGCATATAACTTGAGTACACATTGTCGTAGGCCGATGAAACCGCGTGCAATAGCTTCGTCTCGTCGAACTACACGAGTGCAATGCGAGAAGTTTGCGTGTGAACAATTTGTCTTCGAGAAAAAGTCGATTATACATTAGCGTTTTTACGACATCGTGGGAATCACTTTTTTTTGGCTGCACCTAGACAAAATCTGGCATCATATTCGGTTTCAGCACGTCGAATAACCAAGGAAACTGATGCGACATCGTTTTCTTTGCGACCACAGCTCACGAAAAACTCAATCATAGAAGTTGATATTCGTGTTCGATATGATGGCATATAACTTGAGTACACATTGTCGTAGGCCGATGAAACCGCGTGCAATAGCTTCGTCTCGTCGAACTACACGAGTGCAATGCGAGAAGTTTGCGTGTGAACAATTTGTCTTCGAGAAAAAGTCGATTATACATTAGCGTTTTTACGACATCGTGGGAATCACTTTTTTTTGGCTGCACCTAGACAAAATCTGGTATCATATTCGGTCTCAGCACGTCGAATAACCAAGGAAACTGATGCGACATCGTTTTCTTTGCGACCACAGCTCACGAAAAACTCAATCATAGAAGTTGATATTCGTGTTCGATATGATGGCATATAACTTGAGTACACATTGTCATAGGCCGATGAAACCGCGTGCAATAGCTTCGTCTCGTCGAACTACACGAGTACAATGCGCGAAGTTTGCGTGTGAACAATTTGTCTTCGAGAAAAAGTCGATTATACATTAGCGTTTTTACGACATCGTGGGAATCACTTTTTTTTGGCTGCACCTAGACAAAATCTGGCATCATATTCGGTTTCAGCACGTCGAATAACCAAGGAAACTGATGCGACAGCGTTTTCTTTGCGACCACAGCTCACGAAAAACTCAATCATAGAAGTTGATATTCGTGTTCGATATGATGGCATATAACTTGAGTACACATTGTCGTAGGCCGATGAAACCGCGTGCAATAGCTCCGTCTCGTCGAACTACACGAGTACAATGCGCGAAGTTTGCGTGTGAACAATTTGTCTTCGAGAAAAAGTCGATTATACATTAGCGTTTTTACGACATCGTGGGAATCACTTTTTTTTGGCTGCACCTAGACAAAATCTGGCATCATATTCGGTTTCAGCACGTCGAATAACCAAGGAAACTGATGCGACATCGTTTTCTTTGCGACCACAGCTCACGAAAAACTCAATCATAGAAGTTGATATTCGTGTTCGATATGATGGCATATAACTTGAGTACACATTGTCGTAGGCCGATGAAACCGCGTGCAATAGCTTCGTCTCGTCGAACTACACGAGTGCAATGCGAGAAGTTTGCGTGTGAACAATTTGTCTTCGAGAAAAAGTCGATTACACATTAGCGTTTTTACGACATCGTGGGAATCACTTTTTTTTGGCTGCACCTTGACAAAATCTGGCATCATATTCGGTTTCAGCACGTCGAATAACCAAGGAAACTGATGCGACATCGTTTTCTTTGCGACCACAGCTCACGAAAAACTCAATCATAGAAGTTGATATTCGTGTTCGATATGATGGCATATAACTTGAGTACACATTGTCGTAGGGCGATGAAACCGCGTGCAATAGCTTCGTCTCGTCGAACTACACGAGTGCAATGCGCGAAGTTTGCGTGTGAACAATTTGTCTTCGAGAAAAAGTCGATTATACATATGCGTTTTTACGACATCGTGGGAATCACTTTTTTTTGGCTGCACCTAGACAAAATCTGGCATCATATTCGGTTTCAGGACGTCGAATAACCAAGGAAACTGATGCGACATCGTTTTCTTTGCGACCACAGCTCACGAAAAACTCAATCATAGAAGTTGATATTCGTGTTCGATATGATGGCATATAACTTGAGTACACATTGTCGTAGGCCGATGAAACCGCATGCAATAGCTTCGTCTCGTCGAACTACACGAGTGCAATGCGAGAAGTTTGCGTGTGAACAATTTGTCTTCGAGAAAAAGTCGATTATACATTAGCGTTTTTACGACATCGTGGGAATCACTTTTTTTTGGCTGCACCTAGACAAAATCTGGCATCATATTCGGTTTCAGCACGTCGAATAACCAAGGAAACTGATGCGACATCGTTTTCTTTGCGACCACAGCTCACGAAAAACTCAATCATAGAAGTTGATATTCGTGTTCGATATGATGGCATATAACTTGAGTACACATTGTCGTAGGCCGATGAAACCGCGTGCAATAGCTTCGTCTCGTCGAACTACACGAGTGCAATGCGAGAAGTTTGCGTGTGAACAATTTGTCTTCGAGAAAAAGTCGATTATACATTAGCGTTTTTACGACATCGTGGGAATCACTTTTTTTTGGCTGCACCTAGACAAAATCTGGCATCATATTCGGTCTCAGCACGTCGAATAACCAAGGAAACTGATGCGACATCGTTTTCTTTGCGCCCACAGCTCACGAAAAACTCAATCATAGAAGTTGATATTCGTGTTCGATATGATGGCATATAACTTGAGTACACATTGTCGTAGGCCGATGAAACCGCGTGCAATAGCTTCGTCTCGTCGAACTACACGAGTGCAATGTGCGAAGTTTGCGTGTGAACAATTTGTCTTCGAGAAAAAGTCGATTATACATATGCGTTTTTACGACATCGTGGGAATCACTTTTTTTTGGCTGCACCTAGACAAAATCTGGCATCATATTCAGTCTCAGCACGTCGAATAACCAAGGAAACTGATGTGACATCGTTTTCTTTGCGACCACAGCTCACGAAAAACTCAATCATAGAAGTTGATATTCGTGTTCGATATGATGGCATATAACTTGAGTACACATTGTCGTAGGGCGATGAAACCGCGTGCAATAGCTTCGTCTCGTCGAACTACACGAGTGCAATGCGCGAAGTTTGCGTGTGAACAATTTGTCTTCGAGAAAAAGTCGCTTATACATTAGCGTTTTTACGACATCGTGGGAATCACTTTTTTTTGGCTGCACCTAGACAAAATCTGGCATCATATTCGGTTTCAGCACGTCGAATAACCAAGGAAACTGATGCGACATCGTTTTCTTTGCGACCACAGCTCACGAAAAACTCAATCATAGAAGTTGATATTCGTGTTCGATATGATGGCATAGAACTTTAGTACACATTGTCGTAGGCCGATGAAACCGCGTGCAGTAGCTTCGTCTCGTCGAAGTACACGAGTGCAATGCGCGAAGTTTGCGTGTGAACAATTTGTCTTGGAGAAAAAGTCGATTATACGAAAAACTCAATCATAGAAGTTGATATTCGTGTTCGATATGATGGCATATAACTTGAGTACACATTGTCGTAGGCCGATGAAACCGCGTGCAATAGCTTCGTCTCGTCGAACTACACGAGTGCAATGTGCGAAGTTTGCGTGTGAACAATTTGTCTTCGAGAAAAAGTCGATTATACATATGCGTTTTTACGACATCGTGGGAATCACTTTTTTTTGGCTGCACCTAGACAAAATCTGGCATCATATTCGGTTTCAGCACGTCGAATAACCAAGGAAACTGATGCGACATCGTTTTCTTTGCGACCACAGCTCACGAAAAACTCAATCATAGAAGTTGATATTCGTGTTCGATATGATGGCATATAACTGGAGTACACATTGTCGTAAGCCGATGAAACCGCGTGCAATAGCTTCGTCTCGTCGAACTACACGAGTGCAATGCGCGAAGTTTGCGTGTGAACAATTTGTCTTCGAGAAAAAGTCGATTATACATATGCGTTTTTACGACATCGTGGGAATCACTTTTTTTTGGCTGCACCTAGACAAAATCTGGCATCATATTCGGTTTCAGCACGTCGAATAACAAAGGAAACTGATGCGACATCGTTTTCTTTGCGACCACAGCTCACGAAAAACTCAATCATAGAAGTTGATATTCGTGTTCGATATGATGGCATATAACTTGAGTACACATTGTCTTAGGCCGATGAAACAGCGTGCAATAGCTTCGTCTCGTCGAACTACACGAGTGCAATGCGCGAAGTTTGCGTGTGAACAATTTGTCTTCGAGAAAAAGTCGATTATACATTAGCGTTTTTACGACATCGTGGGAATCACTTTTTTTTGGCTGCACCTAGACAAAATCTGGCTTCATATTCGGTCTCAGCACGTCGAATAACCAAGGAAACTGATGCGACATCGTTTTCTTTGCGACCACAGCTCACGAAAAACTCAATCGTAGAAGTTGATATTCGTGTTCGATATGATGGCATATAACTTGAGTACACATTGTCGTAGGCCGATGAAACCGCGTGCAATAGCTTCGTCTCGTCGAACTACACGAGTGCAATGTGCGAAGTTTGCGTGTGAACAATTTGTCTTCGAGAAAAAGTCGATTATACATATGCGTTTTTACGACATCGTGGGAATCACTTTTTTTTGGCTGCACCTAGACAAAATCTGGCATCATATTCGGTTTCAGCACGTCGAATAACCAAGGAAACTGATGCGACATCGTTTTCTTTGCGACCACAGCTCACGAAAAACTCAATCATAGAAGTTGATATTCGTGTTCGATATGATGGCATATAACTTGAGTACACATTGTCTTAGGCCGATGAAACCGCGTGCAATAGCTTCGTCTCGTCGAACTACACGAGTGCAATGCGCGAAGTTTGCGTGTGAACAATTTGTCTTCGAGAAAAAGTCGATTATACATATGCGTTTTTACGACATCGTGGGAATCACTTTTTTTTGGCTGCACCTAGACAAAATCTGGCATCATATTCGGTTTCAGCACGTCGAATAACCAAGGAAACTGATGCGACATCGTTTTCTTTGCGACCACAGCTCACGAAAAACTCAATCATAGAAGTTGATATTCGTGTTCGATATGATGGCATATAACTTGAGTACACATTGTCGTATGCCGATGAAACCGCGTGCAATAGCTTCGTCTCGTCGAACTACACGAGTGCAATGCGCGAAGTTTGCGTGTGAACAATTTGTCTTCGAGAAAAAGTCGATTATACATTAGCGTTTTTACGACATCGTGGGAATCACTTTTTTTTGGCTGCACCTAGACAAAATCTGGCATCATATTCGGTTTCAGCACGTCGAATAACCAAGGAAACTGATGCGACATCATTTTCTTTGCGACCACAGCTCACGAAAAACTCAACCATAGAAGTTGATATTCGTGTTCGATATGATGGCATATAACTTGAGTACACATTGCCGTAGGCCGATGAAACCGCGTGCAATAGCTTCGTCTCGTCGAACTACACGAGTGCAATGTGCGAAGTTTGCGTGTGAACAATTTGTCTTCGAGAAAAAGTCGATTATACATATGCGTTTTTACGACATCGTGGGAATCACTTTTTTTTGGCTGCACCTAGACAAAATCTGGCATCATATTCGGTTTCAGCACGTCGAATAACCAAGGAAACTGATGCGACATCGTTTTCTTTGCGACCACAGCTCACGAAAAACTCAATCATAGAAGTTGATATTCGTGTTCGATATGATGGCATATAACTTGAGTACACATTGTCGTAGGCCGATGAAAGCGTGCAATAGCTTCGTCTCGTCGAACTACACGAGTGCAATGCGCGAAGTTTGCGTGTGAACAATTTGTCTTCGAGAAAAAGTCGATTATACATATGCGTTTTTACGACATCGTGGGAATCACTTTTTTTTGGCTGCACCTAGACAAAATCTGGCATCATATTCGGTTTCAGCACGTCCAATAACCAAGGAAACTGATGCGACATCGTTTTCTTTGCGACCACAGCTCACGAAAAACTCAATCATAGAAGTTGATATTCGTGTTCGATATGATGGCATATAACTGGAGTACACATTGTCGTAAGCCGATGAAACCGCGTGCAATAGCTTCGTCTCGTCGAACTACACGAGTGCAATGCGCGAAGTTTGCGTGTGAACAATTTGTCTTCGAGAAAAAGTCGATTATACATATGCGTTTTTACGACATCGTGGGAATCACTTTTTTTTGGCTGCACCTAGACAAAATCTGGCATCATATTCGGTTTCAGCACGTCGAATAACAAAGGAAACTGATGCGACATCGTTTTCTTTGCGACCACAGCTCACGAAAAACTCAATCATAGAAGTTGATATTCGTGTTCGATATGATGGCATATAACTTGAGTACACATTGTCTTAGGCCGATGAAACCGCGTGCAATAGCTTCGTCTCGTCGAACTACACGAGTGCAATGCGCGAAGTTTGCGTGTGAACAATTTGTCTTCGAGAAAAAGTCGATTATACATATGCGTTTTTACGACATCGTGGGAATCACTTTTTTTTGGCTGCACCTAGACAAAATCTGGCATCATATTCGGTTTCAGCACGTCGAATAACCAAGGAAACTGATGCGACATCGTTTTCTTTGCGAACACAGCTCACGAAAAACTCAATCATAGAAGTTGATATTCGTGTTCGATATGATGGCATATAACTTGAGTACACATTGTCGTAGGCCAATGAAACCGCGTGCAATAGCTTCGTCTCGTCGAACTACACGAGTGCAATGCGCGAAGTTTGCGTGTGAACAATTTGTCTTCGAGAAAAAGTCGATTATACATATGCGTTTTTACGACATCGTGGGAATCACTTTTTTTTGGCTGCACCTAGACAAAATCTGGCATCATATTCGGTTTCAGCACGTCGAATAACAAAGGAAACTGATGCGACATCGTTTTCTTTGCGACCACAGCTCACGAAAAACTCAATCATAGAAGTTGATATTCGTGTTCGATATGATGGCATATAACTTGAGTACACATTGTCGTAGGGCGATGAAACCGCGTGCAATAGCTTCGTCTCGTCGAACTACACGAGTGCAATGCGCGAAGTTTGCGTGTGAACAATTTGTCTTCGAGAAAAAGTCGCTTATACATTAGCGTTTTTACGACATCGTGGGAATCACTTTTTTTTGGCTGCACCTAGACAAAATCTGGCATCATATTCGGTTTCAGCACGTCGAATAACCAAGGAAACTGATGCGACATCGTTTTCTTTGCGACCACAGCTCACGAAAAACTCAATCATAGAAGTTGATATTCGTGTTCGATATGATGGCATATAACTGGAGTACACATTGTCGTAAGCCGATGAAACCGCGTGCAATAGCTTCGTCTCGTCGAACTACACGAGTGCAATGCGCGAAGTTTGCGTGTGAACAATTTGTCTTCGAGAAAAAGTCGATTATACATATGCGTTTTTACGACATCGTGGGAATCACTTTTTTTTGGCTGCACCTAGACAAAATCTGGCATCATATTCGGTTTCAGCACGTCGAATAACAAAGGAAACTGATGCGACATCGTTTTCTTTGCGACCACAGCTCACGAAAAACTCAATCATAGAAGTTGATATTCGTGTTCGATATGATGGCATAGAACTTTAGTACACATTGTCGTAGGCCGATGAAACCGCGTGCAGTAGCTTCGTCTCGTCGAAGTACACGAGTGCAATGCGCGAAGTTTGCGTGTGAACAATTTGTCTTGGAGAAAAAGTCGATTATACGAAAAACTCAATCATAGAAGTTGATATTCGTGTTCGATATGATGGCATATAACTTGAGTACACATTGTCGTAGGCCGATGAAACCGCGTGCAATAGCTTCGTCTCGTCGAACTACACGAGTGCAATGCGCGAAGTTTGCGTGTGAACAATTTGTCTTCGAGAAAAAGTCGCTTATACATTAGCGTTTTTACGACATCGTGGGAATCACTTTTTTTTGGCTGCACCTAGACAAAATCTGGCATCATATTCGGTTTCAGCACGTCGAATAACCAAGGAAACTGATGCGACATCGTTTTCTTTGCGACCACAGCTCACGAAAAACTCAATCATAGAAGTTGATATTCGTGTTCGATATGATGGCATATAACTTGAGTACACATTGTCGTAGGCCAATGAAACCGCGTGCACTAGCTTCGTCTCGTCGAACTACACGAGTGCAATGCGCGAAGTTTGCGTGTGAACAATTTGTCTTCGAGAAAAAGTCGATTATACATATGCGGTTTTACGACATCGTGGGAATCACTTTTTTTTGGCTGCACCTAGACAAAATCTGGCATCATATTCGGTCTCAGCACGTCCAATAACCAAGGAAACTGATGTGACATCGTTTTCTTTGCGACCACAGCTCACGAAAAACTCAATCATAGAAGTTGATATTCGTGTTCGATATGATGGCATATAACTTGAGTACACATTGTCGTAGGGCGATGAAACCGCGTGCAATAGCTTCGTCTCGTCGAACTACACGAGTGCAATGCGCGAAGTTTGCGTGTGAACAATTTGTCTTCGAGAAAAAGTCGATTATACATTAGCGTTTTTACGACATCGTGGGAATCACTTTTTTTTGGCTGCACCTAGACAAAATCTGGCTTCATATTCGGTCTCAGCACGTCGAATAACCAAGGAAACTGATGCGACATCGTTTTCTTTGCGACCACAGCTCACGAAAAACTCAATCGTAGAAGTTGATATTCGTGTTCGATATGATGGCATATAACTTGAGTACACATTGTCGTAGGCCGATGAAACCGCGTGCAATAGCTTCGTCTCGTCGAACTACACGAGTGCAATGTGCGAAGTTTGCGTGTGAACAATTTGTCTTCGAGAAAAAGTCGATTATACATATGCGTTTTTACGACATCGTGGGAATCACTTTTTTTTGGCTGCACCTAGACAAAATCTGGCATCATATTCGGTTTCAGCACGTCGAATAACCAAGGAAACTGATGCGACATCGTTTTCTTTGCGACCACAGCTCACGAAAAACTCAATCATAGAAGTTGATATTCGTGTTCGATATGATGGCATATAACTTGAGTACACATTGTCTTAGGCCGATGAAACCGCGTGCAATAGCTTCGTCTCGTCGAACTACACGAGTGCAATGCGCGAAGTTTGCGTGTGAACAATTTGTCTTCGAGAAAAAGTCGATTATACATATGCGTTTTTACGACATCGTGGGAATCACTTTTTTTTGGCTGCACCTAGACAAAATCTGGCATCATATTCGGTTTGAGCACGTCCAATAACCAAGGAAACTGATGCGACATCGTTTTCTTTGCGACCACAGCTCACGAAAAACTCAATCATAGAAGTTGATATTCGTGTTCGATATGATGGCATATAACTTGAGTACACATTGTCGTAGGGCGATGAAACCGCGTGCAATAGCTTCGTCTCGTCGAACTACACGAGTGCAATGCGCGAAGTTTGCGTGTGAACAATTTGTCTTCGAGAAAAAGTCGCTTATACATTAGCGTTTTTACGACATCGTGGGAATCACTTTTTTTTGGCTGCACCTAGACAAAATCTGGCATCATATTCGGTTTCAGCACGTCGAATAACCAAGGAAACTGATGCGACATCGTTTTCTTTGCGACCACAGCTCACGAAAAACTCAATCATAGAAGTTGATATTCGTGTTCGATATGATGGCATATAACTGGAGTACACATTGTCGTAAGCCGATGAAACCGCGTGCAATAGCTTCGTCTCGTCGAACTACACGAGTGCAATGCGCGAAGTTTGCGTGTGAACAATTTGTCTTCGAGAAAAAGTCGATTATACATATGCGTTTTTACGACATCGTGGGAATCACTTTTTTTTGGCTGCACCTAGACAAAATCTGGCATCATATTCGGTTTCAGCACGTCGAATAACAAAGGAAACTGATGCGACATCGTTTTCTTTGCGACCACAGCTCACGAAAAACTCAATCATAGAAGTTGATATTCGTGTTCGATATGATGGCATAGAACTTTAGTACACATTGTCGTAGGCCGATGAAACCGCGTGCAGTAGCTTCGTCTCGTCGAAGTACACGAGTGCAATGCGCGAAGTTTGCGTGTGAACAATTTGTCTTGGAGAAAAAGTCGATTATACGAAAAACTCAATCATAGAAGTTGATATTGGTGTTCGATATGATGGCATATAACTTGAGTACACATTGTCGTAGGCCGATGAAACCGCGTGCAATAGCTTCGTCTCGTCGAACTACACGAGTGCAATGTGCGAAGTTTGCGTGTGAACAATTTGTCTTCGAGAAAAAGTCGATTATACATATGCGTTTTTACGACATCGTGGGAATCACTTTTTTTTGGCTGCACCTAGACAAAATCTGGCATCATATTCGGTCTCAGCACGTCGAATAACCAAGGAAACTGATGTGACATCGTTTTCTTTGCGACCACAGCTCACGAAAAACTCAATCATAGAAGTTGATATTCGTGTTCGATATGATGGCATATAACTTGAGTACACATTGTCGTAGGGCGATGAAACCGCGTGCAATAGCTTCGTCTCGTCGAACTACACGAGTGCAATGCGCGAAGTTTGCGTGTGAACAATTTGTCTTCGAGAAAAAGTCGCTTATACATTAGCGTTTTTACGACATCGTGGGAATCACTTTTTTTTGGCTGCACCTAGACAAAATCTGGCATCATATTCGGTTTCAGCACGTCGAATAACCAAGGAAACTGATGCGACATCGTTTTCTTTGCGACCACAGCTCACGAAAAACTCAATCATAGAAGTTGATATTCGTGTTCGATATGATGGCATATAACTGGAGTACACATTGTCGTAAGCCGATGAAACCGCGTGCAATAGCTTCGTCTCGTCGAACTACACGAGTGCAATGCGCGAAGTTTGCGTGTGAACAATTTGTCTTCGAGAAAAAGTCGATTATACATATGCGTTTTTACGACATCGTGGGAATCACTTTTTTTTGGCTGCACCTAGACAAAATCTGGCATCATATTCGGTTTCAGCACGTCGAATAACAAAGGAAACTGATGCGACATCGTTTTCTTTGCGACCACAGCTCACGAAAAACTCAATCATAGAAGTTGATATTCGTGTTCGATATGATGGCATATAACTTGAGTACACATTGTCTTAGGCCGATGAAACCGCGTGCAATAGCTTCGTCTCGTCGAACTACACGAGTGCAATGCGCGAAGTTTGCGTGTGAACAATTTGTCTTCGAGAAAAAGTCGATTATACATATGCGTTTTTACGACATCGTGGGAATCACTTTTTTTTGGCTGCACCTAGACAAAATCTGGCATCATATTCGGTTTCAGCACGTCGAATAACCAAGGAAACTGATGCGACATCGTTTTCTTTGCGAACACAGCTCACGAAAAACTCAATCATAGAAGTTGATATTCGTGTTCGATATGATGGCATATAACTTGAGTACACATTGTCGTAGGCCGATGAAACCGCGTGCAATAGCTTCGTCTCGTCGAACTACACGAGTGCAATGCGCGAAGTTTGCGTGTGAACAATTTGTCTTCGAGAAAAAGTCGATTATACATATGCGTTTTTACGACATCGTGGGAATCACTTTTTTTTGGCTGCACCTAGACAAAATCTGGCATCATATTCGGTCTCAGCACGTCGAATAACCAAGGAAACTGATGTGACATCGTTTTCTTTGCGACCACAGCTCACGAAAAACTCAATCATAGAAGTTGATATTCGTGTTCGATATGATGGCATATAACTTGAGTACACATTGTCGTAGGGCGATGAAACCGCGTGCAATAGCTTCGTCTCGTCGAACTACACGAGTGCAATGCGCGAAGTTTGCGTGTGAACAATTTGTCTTCGAGAAAAAGTCGATTATACATTAGCGTTTTTACGACATCGTGGGAATCACTTTTTTTTGGCTGCACCTAGACAAAATCTGGCTTCATATTCGGTCTCAGCACGTCGAATAACCAAGGAAACTGATGCGACATCGTTTTCTTTGCGACCACAGCTCACGAAAAACTCAATCGTAGAAGTTGATATTCGTGTTCGATATGATGGCATATAACTTGAGTACACATTGTCGTAGGCCGATGAAACCGCGTGCAATAGCTTCGTCTCGTCGAACTACACGAGTGCAATGTGCGAAGTTTGCGTGTGAACAATTTGTCTTCGAGAAAAAGTCGATTATACATATGCGTTTTTACGACATCGTGGGAATCACTTTTTTTTGGCTGCACCTAGACAAAATCTGGCATCATATTCGGTTTCAGCACGTCGAATAACCAAGGAAACTGATGCGACATCGTTTTCTTTGCGACCACAGCTCACGAAAAACTCAATCATAGAAGTTGATATTCGTGTTCGATATGATGGCATATAACTTGAGTACACATTGTCTTAGGCCGATGAAACCGCGTGCAATAGCTTCGTCTCGTCGAACTACACGAGTGCAATGCGCGAAGTTTGCGTGTGAACAATTTGTCTTCGAGAAAAAGTCGATTATACATATGCGTTTTTACGACATCGTGGGAATCACTTTTTTTTGGCTGCACCTAGACAAAATCTGGCATCATATTCGGTTTCAGCACGTCGAATAACCAAGGAAACTGATGCGACATCGTTTTCTTTGCGACCACAGCTCACGAAAAACTCAATCATAGAAGTTGATATTCGTGTTCGATATGATGGCATATAACTTGAGTACACATTGTCGTATGCCGATGAAACCGCGTGCAATAGCTTCGTCTCGTCGAACTACACGAGTGCAATGCGCGAAGTTTGCGTGTGAACAATTTGTCTTCGAGAAAAAGTCGATTATACATTAGCGTTTTTACGACATCGTGGGAATCACTTTTTTTTGGCTGCACCTAGACAAAATCTGGCATCATATTCGGTTTCAGCACGTCGAATAACCAAGGAAACTGATGCGACATCATTTTCTTTGCGACCACAGCTCACGAAAAACTCAACCATAGAAGTTGATATTCGTGTTCGATATGATGGCATATAACTTGAGTACACATTGTCGTAGGCCGATGAAACCGCGTGCAATAGCTTCGTCTCGTCGAACTACACGAGTGCAATGTGCGAAGTTTGCGTGTGAACAATTTGTCTTCGAGAAAAAGTCGATTATACATATGCGTTTTTACGACATCGTGGGAATCACTTTTTTTTGGCTGCACCTAGACAAAATCTGGCGTCATATTCGGTTTCAGCACGTCGAATAACCACGGAAACTGATGCGACATCGTTTTCTTTGCGACCACAGCTCACGAAAAACTCAATCATAGAAGTTGATATTCGTGTTCGATATGATGGCATATAACTTGAGTACACATTGTCGTAGGCCGATGAAAGCGTGCAATAGCTTCGTCTCGTCGAACTACACGAGTGCAATGCGCGAAGTTTGCGTGTGAACAATTTGTCTTCGAGAAAAAGTCGATTATACATATGCGTTTTTACGACATCGTGGGAATCACTTTTTTTTGGCTGCACCTAGACAAAATCTGGCATCATATTCGGTTTCAGCACGTCCAATAACCAAGGAAACTGATGCGACATCGTTTTCTTTGCGACCACAGCTCACGAAAAACTCAATCATAGAAGTTGATATTCGTGTTCGATATGATGGCATATAACTTGAGTACACATTGTCGTAGGCCGATGAAACCGCGTGCAATAGCTTCGTCTCGTCGAACTACACGAGTGCAATGTGCGAAGTTTGCGTGTGAACAATTTGTCTTCGAGAAAAAGTCGATTATACATATGCGTTTTTACGACATCGTGGGAATCACTTTTTTTTGGCTGCACCTAGACAAAATCTGGCATCATATTCGGTTTCAGCACGTCGAATAACCACGGAAACTGATGCGACATCGTTTTCTTTGCGACCACAGCTCACGAAAAACTCAATCATAGAAGTTGATATTCGTGTTCGATATGATGGCATATAACTTGAGTACACATTGTCGTAGGCCGATGAAAGCGTGCAATAGCTTCGTCTCGTCGAACTACACGAGTGCAATGCGCGAAGTTTGCGTGTGAACAATTTGTCTTCGAGAAAAAGTCGATTATACATATGCGTTTTTACGACATCGTGGGAATCACTTTTTTTTGGCTGCACCTAGACAAAATCTGGCATCATATTCGGTTTCAGCACGTCCAATAACCAAGGAAACTGATGCGACATCGTTTTCTTTGCGACCACAGCTCACGAAAAACTCAATCATAGAAGTTGATATTCGTGTTCGATATGATGGCATATAACTGGAGTACACATTGTCGTAAGCCGATGAAACCGCGTGCAATAGCTTCGTCTCGTCGAA
Organism: Diachasmimorpha longicaudata; assembly: GCF_034640455.1. Lineage (NCBI taxonomy): Eukaryota > Metazoa > Arthropoda > Insecta > Hymenoptera > Braconidae > Diachasmimorpha > Diachasmimorpha longicaudata. The sequence continues at coordinate 1,713,998 of NC_087239.1, read as the reverse complement.
CTACACGAGTGCAATGCGCGAAGTTTGCGTGTGAACAATTTGTCTTCGAGAAAAAGTCGATTATACATATGCGTTTTTACGACATCGTGGGAATCACTTTTTTTTGGCTGCACCTAGACAAAATCTGGCATCATATTCGGTTTCAGCACGTCGAATAACGAAGGAAACTGATGCGACATCGTTTTCTTTGCGACCACAGCTCACGAAAAACTCAATCATAGAAGTTGATATTCGTGTTCGATATGATGGCATATAACTTGAGTACACATTGTCTTAGGCCGATGAAACCGCGTGCAATAGCTTCGTCTCGTCTAACTACACGAGTGCAATGCGCGAAGTTTGCGTGTGAACAATTTGTCTTCGAGAAAAAGTCGATTATACATATGCGTTTTTACGACATCGTGGGAATCACTTTTTTTTGGCTGCACCTAGACAAAATCTGGCATCATATTCGGTTTCAGCACGTCGAATAACCAAGGAAACTGATGCGACATCGTTTTCTTTGCGAACACAGCTCACGAAAAACTCAATCATAGAAGTTGATATTCGTGTTCGATATGATGGCATATAACTTGAGTACACATTGTCGTAGGCCGATCAAACCGCGTGCAATAGCTTCGTCTCGTCGAACTACACGAGTGCAATGCGCGAAGTTTGCGTGTGAACAATTTGTCTTCGAGAAAAAGTCGATTATACATATGCGTTTTTACGACATCGTGGGAATCACTTTTTTTTGGCTGCACGTAGACAAAATCTGGCATCATATTCGGTTTCAGCACGTCGAATAACAAAGGAAACTGATGCGACATCGTTTTCTTTGCGACCACAGCTCACGAAAAACTCAATCATAGAAGTTGATATTCGTGTTCGATATGATGGCATATAACTTGAGTACACATTGTCTTAGGCCGATGAAACCGCGTGCAATAGCTTCGTCTCGTCGAACTACACGAGTGCAATGCGCGAAGTTTGCGTGTGAACAATTTGTCTTCGAGAAAAAGTCGATTATACATATGCGTTTTTACGACATCGTGGGAATCACTTTTTTTTGGCTGCACCTAGACAAAATCTGGCATCATATTCGGTTTCAGCACGTCGAATAACCAAGGAAACTGATGCGACATCGTTTTCTTTGCGAACACAGCTCACGAAAAACTCAATCATAGAAGTTGATATTCGTGTTCGATATGATGGCATATAACTTGAGTACACATTGTCGTAGGCCGATGAAACCGCGTGCAATAGCTTCGTCTCGTCGAACTACACGAGTGCAATGCGCGAAGTTTGCGTGTGAACAATTTGTCTTCGAGAAAAAGTCGATTATACATTAGCGTTTTTACGACATCGTGGGAATCACTTTTTTTTGGCTGCACCTAGACAAAATCTGGCATCATATTCGGTTTCAGCACGTCGAATAACCAAGGAAACTGATGCGACATCGTTTTCTTTGCGACCACAGCTCACGAAAAACTCAATCATAGAAGTTGATATTCGTGTTCGATATGATGGCATATAACTTGAGTACACATTGTCGTAGGCCAATGAAACCGCGTGCACTAGCTTCGTCTCGTCGAACTACACGAGTGCAATGCGCGAAGTTTGCGTGTGAACAATTTGTCTTCAAGAAAAAGTCGATTATACATATGCGTTTTTACGACATCGTGGGAATCACTTTTTTTTGGCTGCACCTAGACAAAATCTGGCATCATATTCGGTCTCAGCACGTCGAATAACCAAGGAAACTGATGTGACATCGTTTTCTTTGCGACCACAGCTCACGAAAAACTCAATCATAGAAGTTGATATTCGTGTTCGATATGATGGCATATAACTTGAGTACACATTGTCGTAGGGCGATGAAACCGCGTGCAATAGCTTCGTCTCGTCGAACTACACGAGTGCAATGCGCGAAGTTTGCGTGTGAACAATTTGTCTTCGAGAAAAAGTCGATTATACATTAGCGTTTTTACGACATCGTGGGAATCACTTTTTTTTGGCTTCACCTAGACAAAATCTGGCTTCATATTCGGTCTCAGCACGTCGAATAACCAAGGAAACTGATGCGACATCGTTTTCTTTGCGACCACAGCTCACGAAAAACTCAATCGTAGAAGTTGATATTCGTGTTCGATATGATGGCATATAACTTGAGTACACATTGTCGTAGGCCGATGAAACCGCGTGCAATAGCTTCGTCTCGTCGAACTACACGAGTGCAATGTGCGAAGTTTGCGTGTGAACAATTTGTCTTCGAGAAAAAGTCGATTATACGAAAAACTCAATCATAGAAGTTGATATTCGTGTTCGATATGATGGCATATAACTTGAGTACACATTTTCGTAGGGCGATGAAACCGCGTGCAATAGCTTTGTCTCGTCGAACTACACGAGTGCAATGCGCGAAGTTTGCGTGTGAACAATTTGTCTTCGAGAAAAAGTCGATTATACATATGCGTTTTTACGACATCGTGGGAATCACTTTTTTTTGGCTGCACCTAGACAAAATCTGGCATCATATTCGGTTTCAGCACGTCGAATAACCAAGGGAATTGATGCGACATCGTTTTCTTTGCGACCACAGCTCACGAAAAACTCAATCATAGAAGTTGATATTAGTGTTCGATATGATGGCATATAACTTGAGTACACATTGTCGTAGGCCGATGAAACCGCGTGCAATAGCTTCGTCTCGTCGAACTACACGAGTGCAATGCGCGAAGTTTGCGTGTGAACAATTTGTCTTCGAGAAAAATTCGATTATACGAAAAACTCAATCATAGAAGTTGATATTCGTGTTCGATATGATGGCATATAACTTGAGTACACATTTTCGTAGGGCGATGAAACCGCGTGCAATAGCTTTGTCTCGTCGAACTACACGAGTGCAATGCCCGAAGTTTGCGTGTGAACAATTTGTCTTCGAGAAAAAGTCGATTATACATATGCGTTTTTACGACATCGTGGGAATCACTTTTTTTTGGCTGCACCTAGACAAAATCTGGCATCATATTCGGTTTCAGCACGTCGAATAACCAAGGGAATTGATGCGACATCGTTTTCTTTGCGACCACAGCTCACGAAAAACTCAATCATAGAAGTTGATATTCGTGTTCGATATGATGGCATATAACTTGAGTACACATTGTCGTAGGCCGATGAAACCGCGTGCAATAGCTTCGTCTCGTCGAACTACACGAGTGCAATACGCGAAGTTTGCGTGTGAACAATTTGTCTTCGAGAAAAAGTCGATTATACATATGCGTTTTTACGACATCGTGGGAATCACTTTTTTTTGGCTGCACCTAGACAAAATCTGGCATCATATTCGGTCTCAGCACGTCGAATAACCAAGGAAACTGATGCGACATCGTTTTCTTTGCGACCACAGCTCACGAAAAACTCAATCATAGAAGTTGATATTCGTGTTCGATATGATGGCATAGAACTTTAGTACACATTGTCGTAGGCCGATGAAACCGCGTGCAATAGCTTCGTCTCGTCGAACTACACGAGTGCAATGCACGAAGTTTGCGTGTGAACAATTTGTCTTCGAGAAAAAGTCGATTATACATATGCGTTTTTACGACATCGTGGGAATCACTTTTTTTTGGCTGCACCTAGACAAAATCTGGCATCATATTCGGTCTCAGCACGTCGAATAACCAAGGAAACTGATGTGACATCGTTTTCTTTGCGACCACAGCTCACGAAAAACTCAACCATAGAAGTTGATATTCGTGTTCGATATGATGGCATATAACTTGAGTACACATTGTCGTAGGCCGATGAAACCGCGTGCAATAGCTTCGTCTCGTCGAACTACACGAGTGCAATGTGCGAAGTTTGCGTGTGAACAATTTGTCTTCGAGAAAAAGTCGATTATACATATGCGTTTTTACGACATCGTGGGAATCACTTTTTTTTGGCTGCACCTAGACAAAATCTGGCATCATATTCGGTTTCAGCACGTCGAATAACAAAGGAAACTGATGCGACATCGTTTTCTTTGCGACCACAGCTCACGAAAAACTCAATCATAGAAGTTGATATTCGTGTTCGATATGATGGCATAGAACTTTAGTACACATTGTCGTAGGCCGATGAAACCGCGTGCAATAGCTTCGTCTCGTCGAAGTACACGAGTGCAATGCGCGAAGTTTGCGTGTGAACAATTTGTCTTCGAGAAAAAGTCGATTATACGAAAAACTCAATCATAGAAGTTGATATTCGTGTTCGATATGATGGCATATAACTTGAGTACACATTTTCGTAGGGCGATGAAACCGCGTGCAATAGCTTTGTCTCGTCGAACTACACGAGTGCAATGCGCGAAGTTTGCGTGTGAACAATTTGTCTTCGAGAAAAAGTCGATTATACATATGCGTTTTTACGACATCGTGGGAATCACTTTTTTTTGGCTGCACCTAGACAAAATCTGGCATCATATTCGGTTTCAGCACGTCGAATAACCAAGGGAATTGATGCGACATCGTTTTCTTTGCGACCACAGCTCACGAAAAACTGAATCATAGAAGTTGATATTCGTGTTCGATATGATGGCATATAACTTGAGTACACATTGTCGTAGGCCGATGAAACCGCGTGCAATAGCTTCGTCTCGTCGAACTACACGAGTGCAATACGCGAAGTTTGCGTGTGAACAATTTGTCTTCGAGAAAAAGTCGATTATACATATGCGTTTTTACGACATCGTGGGAATCACTTTTTTTTGGCTGCACCTAGACAAAATCTGGCATCATATTCGGTTTCAGCACGTCGAATAACCACGGAAACTGATGCGACATCGTTTTCTTTGCGACCACAGCTCACGAAAAACTCAATCATAGAAGTTGATATTCGTGTTCGATATGATGGCATATAACTTGAGTACACATTGTCGTAGGCCGATGAAAGCGTGCAATAGCTTCGTCTCGTCGAACTACACGAGTGCAATGCGCGAAGTTTGCGTGTGAACAATTTGTCTTCGAGAAAAAGTCGATTATACATATGCGTTTTTACGACATCGTGGGAATCACTTTTTTTTGGCTGCACCTAGACAAAATCTGGCATCATATTCGGTTTCAGCACGTCGAATAACCAAGGAAACTGATGCGACATCGTTTTCTTTGCGAACACAGCTCACGAAAAACTCAATCATAGAAGTTGATATTCGTGTTCGATATGATGGCATATAACTTGAGTACACATTGTCGTAGGCCGATCAAACCGCGTGCAATAGCTTCGTCTCGTCGAACTACACGAGTGCAATGCGCGAAGTTTGCGTGTGAACAATTTGTCTTCGAGAAAAAGTCGATTATACATATGCGTTTTTACGACATCGTGGGAATCACTTTTTTTTGGCTGCACCTAGACAAAATCTGGCATCATATTCGGTTTCAGCACGTCGAATAACAAAGGAAACTGATGCGACATCGTTTTCTTTGCGACCACAGCTCACGAAAAACTCAATCATAGAAGTTGATATTCGTGTTCGATATGATGGCATATAACTTGAGTACACATTGTCTTAGGCCGATGAAACCGCGTGCAATAGCTTCGTCTCGTCGAACTACACGAGTGCAATGCGCGAAGTTTGCGTGTGAACAATTTGTCTTCGAGAAAAAGTCGATTATACATATGCGTTTTTACGACATCGTGGGAATCACTTTTTTTTGGCTGCACCTAGACAAAATCTGGCATCATATTCGGTTTCAGCACGTCGAATAACCAAGGAAACTGATGCGACATCGTTTTCTTTGCGAACACAGCTCACGAAAAACTCAATCATAGAAGTTGATATTCGTGTTCGATATGATGGCATATAACTTGAGTACACATTGTCGTAGGCCAATGAAACCACGTGCACTAGCTTCGTCTCGTCGAACTACACTAGTGCAATGCGCGAAGTTTGCGTGTGAACAATTTGTCTTCAAGAAAAAGTCGATTATACATATGCGTTTTTACGACATCGTGGGAATCACTTTTTTTTGGCTGCACCTAGACAAAATCTGGCATCATATTCGGTCTCAGCACGTCGAATAACCAAGGAAACTGATGTGACATCGTTTTCTTTGCGACCACAGCTCACGAAAAACTCAATCATAGAAGTTGATATTCGTGTTCGATATGATGGCATATAACTTGAGTACACATTGTCGTAGGGCGATGAAACCGCGTGCAATAGCTTCGTCTCGTCGAACTACACGAGTGCAATGCGCGAAGTTTGCGTGTGAACAATTTGTCTTCGAGGAAAAGTCGATTATACATTAGCGTTTTTACGACATCGTGGGAATCACTTTTTTTTGGCTTCACCTAGACAAAATCTGGCTTCATATTCGGTCTCAGCACGTCGAATAACCAAGGAAACTGATGCGACATCGTTTTCTTTGCGACCACAGCTCACGAAAAACTCAATCGTAGAAGTTGATATTCGTGTTCGATATGATGGCATATAACTTGAGTACACATTGTCGTAGGCCGATGAAACCGCGTGCAATAGCTTCGTCTCGTCGAACTACACGAGTGCAATGTGCGAAGTTTGCGTGTGAACAATTTGTCTTCGAGAAAAAGTCGATTATACATATGCGTTTTTACGACATCGTGGGAATCACTTTTTTATGGCTGCACCTAGACAAAATCTGGCATCATATTCGGTTTCAGCACGTCGAATAACCAAGGAAACTGATGCGACATCGTTTTCTTTGCGACCACAGCTCACGAAAAACTCAATCATAGAAGTTGATATTCGTGTTCGATATGATGGCATATAACTTGAGTACACATTGTCTTAGGCCGATGAAACCGCGTGCAATAGCTTCGTCTCGTCGAAGTACACGAGTGCAATGCGCGAAGTTTGCGTGTGAACAATTTGTCTTCGAGAAAAAGTCGATTATACGAAAAACTCAATCATAGAAGTTGATATTCGTGTTCGATATGATGGCATATAACTTGAGTACACATTTTCGTAGGGCGATGAAACCGCGTGCAATAGCTTTGTGTCGTCGAACTACACGAGTGCAATGCGCGAAGTTTGCGTGTGAACAATTTGTCTTCGAGAAAAAGTCGATTATACATATGCGTTTTTACGACATCGTGGGAATCACTTTTTTTTGGCTGCACCTAGACAAAATCTGGCATCATATTCGGTTTCTGCACGTCGAATAACCAAGGGAATTGATGCGACATCGTTTTCTTTGCGACCACAGCTCACGAAAAACTCAATCATAGAAGTTGATATTCGTGTTCGATATGATGGCATATAACTTGAGTACACATTGTCGTAGGCCGATGAAACCGCGTGCAATAGCTTCGTCTCGTCGAACTACACGAGTGCAATGCGCGAAGTTTGCGTGTGAACAATTTGTCTTCGAGAAAAATTCGATTATACGAAAAACTCAATCATAGAAGTTGATATTCGTGTTCGATATGATGGCATATAACTTGAGTACACATTTTCGTAGGGCGATGAAACCGCGTGCAATAGCTTTGTCTCGTCGAACTACACGAGTGCAATGCGCGAAGTTTGCGTGTGAACAATTTGTCTTCGAGAAAAAGTCGATTATACATATGCGTTTTTACGACATCGTGGGAATCACTTTTTTTTGGCTGCACCTAGACAAAATCTGGCATCATATTCGGTTTCAGCACGTCGAATAACCAAGGGAATTGATGCGACATCGTTTTCTTTGCGACCACAGCTCACGAAAAACTCAATCATAGAAGTTGATATTCGTGTTCGATATGATGGCATATAACTTGAGTACACATTGTCGTAGGCCGATGAAACCGCGTGCAATAGCTTCGTCTCGTCGAACTACACGAGTGCAATACGCGAAGTTTGCGTGTGAACAATTTGTCTTCGAGAAAAAGTCGATTATACATATGCGTTTTTACGACATCGTGGGAATCACTTTTTTTTGGCTGCACCTAGACAAAATCTGGCATCATATTCGGTCTCAGCACGTCGAATAACCAAGGAAACTGATGCGACATCGTTTTCTTTGCGACCACAGCTCACGAAAAACTCAATCATAGAAGTTGATATTCGTGTTCGATATGATGGCATAGAACTTTAGTACACATTGTCGTAGGCCGATGAAACCGCGTGCAATAGCTTCGTCTCGTCGAACTACACGAGTGCAATGCACGAAGTTTGCGTGTGAACAATTTGTCTTCGAGAAAAAGTCGATTATACATATGCGTTTTTACGACATCGTGGGAATCACTTTTTTTTGGCTGCACCTAGACAAAATCTGGCATCATATTCGGTCTCAGCACGTCGAATAACCAAGGAAACTGATGTGACATCGTTTTCTTTGCGACCACAGCTCACGAAAAACTCAACCATAGAAGTTGATATTCGTGTTCGATATGATGGCATATAACTTGAGGACACATTGTCGTAGGCCGATGAAACCGCGTGCAATAGCTTCGTCTCGTCGAACTACACGAGTGCAATGTGCGAAGTTTGCGTGTGAACAATTTGTCTTCGAGAAAAAGTCGATTATACATATGCGTTTTTACGACATCGTGGGAATCACTTTTTTTTGGCTGCACCTAGACAAAATCTGGCATCATATTCGGTTTCAGCACGTCGAATAACAAAGGAAACTGATGCGACATCGTTTTCTTTGCGACCACAGCTCACGAAAAACTCAATCACAGAAGTTGATATTCGTGTTCGATATGATGGCATAGAACTTTAGTACACATTGTCGTAGGCCGATGAAACCGCGTGCAATAGCTTCGTCTCGTCGAACTACACGAGTGCAATGCGCGAAGTTTGCGTGTGAACAATTTGTCTTCGAGAAAAAGTCGATTATACATATGCGTTTTTACGACATCGTGGGAATCACTTTTTTTTGGCTGCACCTAGACAAAATCTGGCATCATATTCGGTTTCAGCACGTCGAATAACCAAGGAAACTGATGCGACATCGTTTTCTTTGCGACCACAGCTAACGAAAAACTCAACCATAGAAGTTGATATTCGTGTTCGATATGATGGCATATAACTTGAGTACACATTGTCGTAGGCCGATGAAACCGCGTGCAATAGCTTCGTCTCGTCGAACTACACGAGTGCAATGTGCGAAGTTTGCGTGTGAACAATTTGTCTTCGAGAAAAAGTCGATTATACATATGCGTTTTTACGACATCGTGGGAATCACTTTTTTTTGGCTGCACCTAGACAAAATCTGGCATCATATTCGCTTTCAGCACGTCGAATAACAAAGGAAACTGATGCGACATCGTTTTCTTTGCGACCACAGCTCACGAAAAACTCAATCATAGAAGTTGATATTCGTGTTCGATATGATGGCATAGTACTTTAGTACACATTGTCGTAGGCCGATGAAACCGCGTGCAATAGCTTCGTCTCGTCGAAGTACACGAGTGCAATGCGCGAAGTTTGCGTGTGAACAATTTGTCTTCGAGAAAAAGTCGATTATACGAAAAACTCAATCATAGAAGTTGATATTCGTGTTCGATATGATGGCATATAACTTGAGTACACATTTTCGTAGGGCGATGAAACCGCGTGCAATAGCTTTGTCTCGTCGAACTACACGAGTGCAATGCGCGAAGTTTGCGTGTGAACAATTTGTCTTCGAGAAAAAGTCGATTATACATATGCGTTTTTACGACATCGTGGGAATCACTTTTTTTTGGCTGCACCTAGACATAATCTGGCATCATATTCGGTTTCAGCACGTCGAATAACCAAGGGAATTGATGCGACATCGTTTTCTTTGCGACCACAGCTCACGAAAAACTCAATCATAGAAGTTGATATTCGTGTTCGATATGATGGCATATAACTTGAGTACACATTGTCGTAGGCCGATGAAACCGCGTGCAATAGCTTCGTCTCGTCGAACTACACGAGTGCAATGCGCGAAGTTTGCGTGTGAACAATTTGTCTTCGAGAAAAATTCGATTATACGAAAAACTCAATCATAGAAGTTGATATTCGTGTTCGATATGATGGCATATAACTTGAGTACACATTTTCGTAGGGCGATGAAACCGCGTGCAATAGCTTTGTCTCGTCGAACTACACGAGTGCAATGCGCGAAGTTTGCGTGTGAACAATTTGTCTTCGAGAAAAAGTCGATTATACATATGCGTTTTTACGACATCGTGGGAATCACTTTTTTTTGGCTGCACCTAGACAAAATCTGGCATCATATTCGGTTTCAGCACGTCGAATAACCAAGGGAATTGATGCGACATCGTTTTCTTTGCGACCACAGCTCACGAAAAACTCAATCATAGAAGTTGATATTCGTGTTCGATATGATGGCATATAACTTGAGTACACATTGTCGTAGGCCGATGAAACCGCGTGCAATAGCTTCGTCTCGTCGAACTACACGAGTGCAATACGCGAAGTTTGCGTGTGAACAATTTGTCTTCGAGAAAAAGTCGATTATACGAAAAACTCAATCATAGAAGTTGATATTCGTGTTCGATATGATGGCATAGAACTTGAGTATACATTTTCGTAGGGCGATGAAACCGCGTGCAATAGCTTTGTCTCGTCGAACTACACGAGTGCAATGCGCGAAGTTTGCGTGTGAACAATTTGTCTTCGAGAAAAAGTCGATTATACATATGCGTTTTTACGACATCGTGGGAATCACTTTTTTTTGGCTGCACCTAGACAAAATCTGGCATCATATTCGGTTTCAGCACGTCGAATAACCAAGGGAATTGATGCGACATCGTTTTCTTTGCGACCACAGCTCACGAAAAACTCAATCATAGAAGTTGATATTCGTGTTCGATATGATGGCATATAACTTGAGTACACATTGTCGTAGGCCGATGAAACCGCGTGCAATAGCTTCGTCTCGTCGAACTACACGAGTGCAATGCGCGAAGTTTGCGTGTGAACAATTTGTCTTCGAGAAAAATTCGATTATACGAAAAACTCAATCATAGAAGTTGATATTCGTGTTCGATATGATGGCATATAACTTGAGTACACATTTTCGTAGGGCGATGAAACCGCGTGCAATAGCTTTGTCTCGTCGAACTACACGAGTGCAATGCGCGAAGTTTGCGTGTGAACAATTTGTCTTCGAGAAAAAGTCGATTATACATATGCGTTTTTACGACATCGTGGGAATCACTTTTTTTTGGCTGCACCTAGACAAAATCTGGCATCATATTCGGTTTCAGCACGTCGAATAACCAAGGGAATTGATGCGACATCGTTTTCTTTGCGACCACAGCTCACGAAAAACTCAATCATAGAAGTTGATATTCGTGTTCGATATGATGGCATATAACTTGAGTACACATTGTCGTAGGCCGATGAAACCGCGTGCAATAGCTTCGTCTCGTCGAACTACACGAGTGCAATACGCGAAGTTTGCGTGTGAACAATTTGTCTTCGAGAAAAAGTCGATTATACATATGCGTTTTTACGACATCGTGGGAATCACTTTTTTTTGGCTGCACCTAGACAAAATCTGGCATCATATTCGGTTTCAGCACGTCGAATAACAAAGGAAACTGATGCGACATCGTTTTCTTTGCGACCACAGCTCACGAAAAACTCAATCATAGAAGTTGATATTCGTGTTCGATATGATGGCATAGAACTTTAGTACACATTGTCGTAGGCCAATGAAACCGCGTGCAATAGCTTCGTCTCGTCGAACTACACGAGTGCAATGCGCGAAGTTTGCGTGTGAACAATTTGTCTTCGAGAAAAAGTCGATTATACATATGCGTTTTTACGACATCGTGGGAATCACTTTTTTTTGGCTGCACCTAGACAAAATCTGGCATCATATTCGGTTTCAGCACGTCGAATAACCAAGGAAACTGATGCGACATCGTTTTCTTTGCGACCACAGCTCACGAAAAACTCAACCATAGAAGTTGATATTCGTGTTCGATATGATGGCATATAACTTGAGTACACATTGTCGTAGGCCGATGAAACCGCGTGCAATAGCTTCGTCTCGTCGAACTACACGAGTGCAATGTGCGAAGTTTGCGTGTGAACAATTTGTCTTCGAGAAAAAGTCGATTATACATATGCGTTTTTACGACATCGTGGGAATCACTTTTTTTTGGGTGCACCTAGACAAAATCTGGCATCATATTCGGTTTCAGCACGTCGAATAACAAAGGAAACTGATGCGACATCGTTTTCTTTGCGACCACAGCTCACGAAAAACTCAATCATAGAAGTTGATATTCGTGTTCGATATGATGGCATAGAACTTTAGTACACATTGTCGTAGGCCGATGAAACCGCGTGCAATAGCTTCGTCTCGTCGAAGTACACGAGTGCAATGCGCGAAGTTTGCGTGTGAACAATTTGTCTTCGAGAAAAAGTCGATTATACGAAAAACTCAATCATAGAAGTTGATATTCGTGTTCGATATGATGGCATATAACTTGAGTACACATTTTCGTAGGGCGATGAAACCGCGTGCAATAGCTTTGTCTCGTCGAACTACACGAGTGCAATGCGCGAAGTTTGCGTGTGAACAATTTGTCTTCGAGAAAAAGTCGATTATACATATGCGTTTTTACGACATCGTGGGAATCACTTTTTTTTGGCTGCACCTAGACAAAATCTGGCATCATATTCGGTTTCAGCACGTCGAATAACCAAGGGAATTGATGCGACATCGTTTTCTTTGCGACCACAGCTCACGAAAAACTCAATCATAGAAGTTGATATTCGTGTTCGATATGATGGCATATAACTTGAGTACACATTGTCGTAGGCCGATGAAACCGCGTGCAATAGCTTCGTCTCGTCGAACTACACGAGTGCAATGCGCGAAGTTTGCGTGTGAACAATTTGTCTTCGAGAAAAATTCGATTATACGAAAAACTCAATCATAGAAGTTGATATTCGTGTTCGATATGATGGCATATAACTTGAGTACACATTTTCGTAGGGCGATGAAACCGCGTGCAATAGCTTTGTCTCGTCGAACTACACGAGTGCAATGCGCGAAGTTTGCGTGTGAACAATTTGTCTTCGAGAAAAAGTCGATTATACATATGCGTTTTTACGACATCGTGGGAATCACTTTTTTTTGGCTGCACCTAGACAAAATCTGGCATCATATTCGGTTTCAGCACGTCGAATAACCAAGGGAATTGATGCGACATCGTTTTCTTTGCGACCACAGCTCACGAAAAACTCAATCATAGAAGTTGATATTCGTGTTCGATATGATGGCATATAACTTGAGTACACATTGTCGTAGGCCGATGAAACCGCGTGCAATAGCTTCGTCTCGTCGAACTACACGAGTACAATACGCGAAGTTTGCGTGTGAACAATTTGTCTTCGAGAAAAAGTCGATTATACATATGCGTTTTTACGACATCGTGGGAATCACTTTTTTTTGGCTGCACCTAGACAAAATCTGGCATCATATTCGGTCTCAGCACGTCGAATAACCAAGGAAACTGATGCGACATCGTTTTCTTTGCGACCACAGCTTACGAAAAACTCAATCATAGAAGTTGATATTCGTATTCGATATGATGGCATATAACTTGAGTACACATTGTCGTAGGGCGATGAAACCGCGTGCAATAGCTTCGTCTCGTCGAACTACACGAGTGCAATGCGCGAAGTTTGCGTGTGAACAATTTGTCTTCGAGAAAAAGTCAATTATACATATGCGTTTTTACGACATCGTGGGAATCACTTTTTTTTGGCTGCACCTAGACAAAATCTGGCATCATATTCGGTTTCAGCACGTCGAATAACCAAGGAAACTGATGCGACATCGTTTTCTTTGCGACCACAGCTCACGAAAAACTCAATCATAGAAGTTGATATTCGTGTTCGATATGATGGCATATAACTTGAGTACACATTGTCTTAGGCCGATGAACCCGCCTGCAATAGCTTCGTCTCGTCGAACTACACGAGTGCAATGCGCGAAGTTTGCGTGTGAACAATTTGTCTTCGAGAAAAAGTCGATTATACATATGCGTTTTTACGACATCGTGGGAATCACTTTTTTTTGGCTGCACCTAGACAAAATCTGGCATCATATTCGGTTTCAGCACGTCGAATAACCAAGGAAACTGATGCGACATCGTTTTCTTTGCGACCACAGCTCACGAAAAACTCAATCATAGAAGTTGATATTCGTGTTCGATATGATGGCATATAACTTGAGTACACATTGTCGTAGGCCGATGAAACCGCGTGCAATAGCTTCGTCTCGTCGAACTACACGAGTGCAATGCGCGAAGTTTGCGTGTGAACAATTTGTCTTCGAGAAAAATTCGATTATACGAAAAACTCAATCATAGAAGTTGATATTCGTGTTCGATATGATGGCATATAACTTGAGTACACATTTTCGTAGGGCGATGAAACCGCGTGCAATAGCTTTGTCTCGTCGAACTACACGAGTGCAATGCGCGAAGTTTGCGTGTGAACAATTTGTCTTCGAGAAAAAGTCGATTATACATATGCGTTTTTACGACATCGTGGGAATCACTTTTTTTTGGCTGCACCTAGACAAAATCTGGCATCATATTCGGTTTCAGCACGTCGAATAACCAAGGGAATTGATGCGACATCGTTTTCTTTGCGACCACAGCTCACGAAAAACTCAATCATAGAAGTTGATATTCGTGTTCGATATGATGGCATATAACTTGAGTACACATTGTCGTAGGCCGATGAAACCGCGTGCAATAGCTTCGTCTCGTCGAACTACACGAGTGCAATACGCGAAGTTTGCGTGTGAACAATTTGTCTTCGAGAAAAAGTCGATTATACATATGCGTTTTTACGACATCGTGGGAATCACTTTTTTTTGGCTGCACCTAGACAAAATCTGGCATCATATTCGGTTTCAGCACGTCGAATAACAAAGGAAACTGATGCGACATCGTTTTCTTTGCGACCACAGCTCACGAAAAACTCAATCATAGAAGTTGATATTCGTGTTCGATATGATGGCATAGAACTTTAGTACACATTGTCGTAGGCCAATGAAACCGCGTGCAATAGCTTCGTCTCGTCGAACTACACGAGTGCAATGCGCGAAGTTTGCGTGTGAACAATTTGTCTTCGAGAAAAAGTCGATTATACATATGCGTTTTTACGACATCGTGGGAATCACTTTTTTTTGGCTGCACCTAGACAAAATCTGGCATCATATTCGGTTTCAGCACGTCGAATAACCAAGGAAACTGATGCGACATCGTTTTCTTTGCGACCACAGCTCACGAAAAACTCAACCATAGAAGTTGATATTCGTGTTCGATATGATGGCATATAACTTGAGTACACATTGTCGTAGGCCGATGAAACCGCGTGCAATAGCTTCGTCTCGTCGAACTACACGAGTGCAATGTGCGAAGTTTGCGTGTGAACAATTTGTCTTCGAGAAAAAGTCGATTATACATATGCGTTTTTACGACATCGTGGGAATCACTTTTTTTTGGGTGCACCTAGACAAAATCTGGCATCATATTCGGTTTCAGCACGTCGAATAACAAAGGAAACTGATGCGACATCGTTTTCTTTGCGACCACAGCTCACGAAAAACTCAATCATAGAAGTTGATATTCGTGTTCGATATGATGGCATAGAACTTTAGTACACATTGTCGTAGGCCGATGAAACCGCGTGCAATAGCTTCGTCTCGTCGAAGTACACGAGTGCAATGCGCGAAGTTTGCGTGTGAACAATTTGTCTTCGAGAAAAAGTCGATTATACGAAAAACTCAATCATAGAAGTTGATATTCGTGTTCGATATGATGGCATATAACTTGAGTACACATTTTCGTAGGGCGATGAAACCGCGTGCAATAGCTTTGTCTCGTCGAACTACACGAGTGCAATGCGCGAAGTTTGCGTGTGAACAATTTGTCTTCGAGAAAAAGTCGATTATACATATGCGTTTTTACGACATCGTGGGAATCACTTTTTTTTGGCTGCACCTAGACAAAATCTGGCATCATATTCGGTTTCAGCACGTCGAATAACCAAGGGAATTGATGCGACATCGTTTTCTTTGCGACCACAGCTCACGAAAAACTCAATCATAGAAGTTGATATTCGTGTTCGATATGATGGCATATAACTTGAGTACACATTGTCGTAGGCCGATGAAACCGCGTGCAATAGCTTCGTCTCGTCGAACTACACGAGTGCAATACGCGAAGTTTGCGTGTGAACAATTTGTCTTCGAGAAAAAGTCGATTATACATATGCGTTTTTACGACATCGTGGGAATCACTTTTTTTTGGCTGCACCTAGACAAAATCTGGCATCATATTCGGTCTCAGCACGTCGAATAACCAAGGAAACTGATGCGACATCGTTTTCTTTGCGACCACAGCTTACGAAAAACTCAATCATAGAAGTTGATATTCGTATTCGATATGATGGCATATAACTTGAGTACACATTGTCGTAGGGCGATGAAACCGCGTGCAATAGCTTCGTCTCGTCGAACTACACGAGTGCAATGCGCGAAGTTTGCGTGTGAACAATTTGTCTTCGAGAAAAAGTCAATTATACATATGCGTTTTTACGACATCGTGGGAATCACTTTTTTTTGGCTGCACCTAGACAAAATCTGGCATCATATTCGGTTTCAGCACGTCGAATAACCAAGGAAACTGATGCGACATCGTTTTCTTTGCGACCACAGCTCACGAAAAACTCAATCATAGAAGTTGATATTCGTGTTCGATATGATGGCATATAACTTGAGTACACATTGTCTTAGGCCGATGAACCCGCCTGCAATAGCTTCGTCTCGTCGAACTACACGAGTGCAATGCGCGAAGTTTGCGTGTGAACAATTTGTCTTCGAGAAAAAGTCGATTATACATATGCGTTTTTACGACATCGTGGGAATCACTTTTTTTTGGCTGCACCTAGACAAAATCTGGCATCATATTCGGTTTCAGCACGTCGAATAACCAAGGAAACTGATGCGACATCGTTTTCTTTGCGACCACAGCTCACGAAAAACTCAATCATAGAAGTTGATATTCGTGTTCGATATGATGGCATATAACTTGAGTACACATTGTCGTAGGCCGATGAAACCGCGTGCAATAGCTTCGTCTCGTCGAACTACACGAGTGCAATGCGCGAAGTTTGCGTGTGAACAATTTGTCTTCGAGAAAAAGTCGATTATACATTAGCGTTTTTACGACATCGTGGGAATCACTTTTTTTTGGCTGCACCTAGACAAAATCTGGCATCATATTCGGTTTCAGCACGTCGAATAACCAAGGAAACTGATGCGACATCATTTTCTTTGCTACCACAGCTCACGAAAAACTCAACCATAGAAGTTGATATTCGTGTTCGATATGATGGCATATAACTTGAGTACACATTGTCGTAGGCCGATGAAACCGCGTGCAATAGCTTCGTCTCGTCGAACTACACGAGTGCAATGTGCGAAGTTTGCGTGTGAACAATTTGTCTTCGAGAAAAAGTCGATTATACATATGCGTTTTTACGACATCGTGGGAATCACTTTTTTTTGGCTGCACCTAGACAAAATCTGGCATCATATTCGGTTTCAGCACGTCGAATAACCAAGGAAACTGATGCGACATCGTTTTCTTTGCGACCACAGCTCACGAATAACTCAATCATAGAAGTTGATATTCGTGTTCGATATGATGGCATAGAACTTTAGTACACATTGTCGTAGGCCGATGAAACCGCGTGCAATAGCTTCGTCTCGTCGAAGTACACGAGTGCAATGCGCGAAGTTTGCGTGTGAACAATTTGTCTTCGAGAAAAAGTCAATTATACATATGCGTTTTTACGACATCGTGGGAATCACTTTTTTTTGGCTGCACCTAGACAAAATCTGGCATCATATTCGGTTTCAGCACGTCGAATAACCAAGGAAACTGATGCGACATCGTTTTCTTTGCGACCACAGCTCACGAAAAACTCAATCATAGAAGTTGATATTCGTGTTCGATATGATGGCATATAACTTGAGTACACATTGTCTTAGGCCGATGAACCCGCCTGCAATAGCTTCGTCTCGTCGAACTACACGAGTGCAATGCGCGAAGTTTGCGTGTGAACAATTTGTCTTCGAGAAAAAGTCGATTATACATATGCGTTTTTACGACATCGTGGGAATCACTTTTTTTTGGCTGCACCTAGACAAAATCTGGCATCATATTCGGTTTCAGCACGTCGAATAACCAAGGAAACTGATGCGACATCGTTTTCTTTGCGACCACAGCTCACGAAAAACTCAATCATAGAAGTTGATATTCGTGTTCGATATGATGGCATATAACTTGAGTACACATTGTCGTAGGCCGATGAAACCGCGTGCAATAGCTTCGTCTCGTCGAACTACACGAGTGCAATGCGCGAAGTTTGCGTGTGAACAATTTGTCTTCGAGAAAAAGTCGATTATACATTAGCGTTTTTACGACATCGTGGGAATCACTTTTTTTTGGCTGCACCTAGACAAAATCTGGCATCATATTCGGTTTCAGCACGTCGAATAACCAAGGAAACTGATGCGACATCATTTTCTTTGCTACCACAGCTCACGAAAAACTCAACCATAGAAGTTGATATTCGTGTTCGATATGATGGCATATAACTTGAGTACACATTGTCGTAGGCCGATGAAACCGCGTGCAATAGCTTCGTCTCGTCGAACTACACGAGTGCAATGTGCGAAGTTTGCGTGTGAACAATTTGTCTTCGAGAAAAAGTCGATTATACATATGCGTTTTTACGACATCGTGGGAATCACTTTTTTTTGGCTGCACCTAGACAAAATCTGGCATCATATTCGGTTTCAGCACGTCGAATAACCAAGGAAACTGATGCGACATCGTTTTCTTTGCGACCACAGCTCACGAATAACTCAATCATAGAAGTTGATATTCGTGTTCGATATGATGGCATAGAACTTTAGTACACATTGTCGTAGGCCGATGAAACCGCGTGCAATAGCTTCGTCTCGTCGAAGTACACGAGTGCAATGCGCGAAGTTTGCGTGTGAACAATTTGTCTTCGAGAAACAGTCGATTATACGAAAAACTCAATCATAGAAGTTGATATTCGTGTTCGATATGATGGCATATAACTTGAGTACACATTTTCGTAGGGCGATGAAACCGCGTGCAATAGCTTTGTCTCGTCGAACTACACGAGTGCAATGCGCGAAGTTTGCGTGTGAACAATTTGTCTTCGAGAAAAAGTCAATTATACATATGCGTTTTTACGACATCGTGGGAATCACTTTTTTTTGGCTGCACCTAGACAAAATCTGGCATCATATTCGGTTTCAGCACGTCGAATAACCAAGGGAATTGATGCGACATCGTTTTCTTTGCGACCACAGCTCACGAAAAACTCAATCATAGAAGTTGATATTCGTGTTCGATATGATGGCATATAACTTGAGTACACATTGTCGTAGGCCGATGAAAGCGTGCAATAGCTTCGTCTCGTCGAACTACACGAGTGCAATGCGCGAAGTTTGCGTGTGAACAATTTGTCTTCGAGAAAAAGTCGATTATACATTAGCGTTTTGTAAGGAATTTTCAAGAATTCCTTAAAACATCCCGGGATCCAAGGAAAATATCCAAAAGGGGGTGAGTACGTCGAGAGAGAGAGAGAGCGAGAGAGGTTTAGGTATGAATTCGGGTTGAGAAATAGAGCATTAGGGTGAGCGGGAGGAATAACTCCCCAGGTCATGCGGATAGAAGTCCGAGAATTATATAGAAAGGGGTAATAGGAGTTCGTGGGATCGGAAATATTAGGGACGCGGGGACCAAGGGGAATTCCCGGTTATGAGCCAAATTTACCGAGCTACGTGGAATTCCCTGAGGATCACTCCCCCCGTTTAGATTTTTTTGGATACGTGTAGGAGTATGAAAAATACCGCTCGATGTAGGGATCAAGAGGGAGGGGGAGATACGTTTTGGGTTTAGGGTGGCAGACCTAGGGGCCTAGAGCAGCCCTAGTAACCCCTAGGATAGCCAAAAGGCTGAATATTGAATAAATAATGAAAAGTTAGGTTTTAGAGTAAAATTTAGGGTTCCCATTTTCCTCTGATCCTCGAGAAAACAACCAGAAGGATCTAATCGCGTTCCGCGGACAGAATGTTTAAGAATAAAGAGAAAAATAATAATAAAGAATCATCTCCCGATCCAGAGATGCTAGGAGGGTAGAGTAACCCCATTTGAATTTCGAATGCGGTTGGCGCGCGTGCCTCCGGTTGACACGGAGACGCCAGCGCCATTAGTGCCGAGTGCGACCGCAACTCGCCTATTACGATTATTCCATTGTCGGAAAACACGTGTGACGGACGCTAAATATAGAAGTGCAAAAAATAAATAACATCTGAGTACATTTGACCAGTGAAAACTCCTCGTCGACGCCACCTCAATTTAAGGAGACACCCTGGAGGCCAAAAGCAACAAGTTTGGGTCGAGAAATAAGGTCAGGGAGGTTATCCGTTGGATTTTTGCCGGTCGTCGCCGGTCGACAATAGAACACGTGGGTAACGAGCCACAGGTGAGATTGCATAATTGATAATTAGGATAGAAGTAAAAAGAGAATATTTGCAGTTTCATTTTAATTAATTCCTCATCTCGATGCCGTTAAAGTTAATTCATATTATTTGTAGAGAATAAGATCTGTGTTTATGGAAATATGCCACTTCCCTGGGCGAGGGGGAAGCGGAGAGAGTTCTTGCCGTCTCCCTTTGGCGAGGGGAGGCGGAGAGGGAATCGCCCAAAGACAATGGTGTCAAACGGCACAGATTTTGGGGAAGAATGTCAGTTGGATTTTTGAATAGAAAAATCGCAGTAGAGTTTTCGATAGAGAGGAAGAAACAGTTCGATTTTGGACTCTGAAGCGTACGGTAGGGATTTTGATAGAAGAAGTGTCGGTTAGACCACCGAAGGGTACGTATCGTAGTGCGAGTGATCAGGGTTGATCGAATGCGGGGCGATTAGCTAGGAAGGCGATCGCGATGCGTGAATGATACCCATAAGGAATCATCACGAGAATTTTAATCCTCTGAGGTGATTTAGAGGAATTTAGAGCATTATGTTGCCTCCCGATGGGTGGAGGAGATTTCCGCGATATCCGTTTCGTTTATAGGGATTTGTTAATTATTTAATTGGAAGTAGGGATTTGCTCTGAGCGATTCAGAGAGAAAAACAATTCAAAGGGTTAATTAAGCTAAAATTTAGAAATTTCGAGCCTCGTCTTTTGCGTTATCTCTCTCGGCGGACTCATATGTATTTAAAAGAGATTATGGTGTATCACTTATGGTTATTTAGGATTGTTTAAAAGATAATAGTTTCTTTTGTTTCTGGTTATGGTTATTTAATAAAATAATGTATTAGAACTAATTGAAAGACTACCAAAGGTAATAATTAAATTTATTTATTCGAAGTTTTAGGAGTTTTGTTATTTTCTTTTGCGGATGAAAGTCCGACGAACCACCTCCATCCGGACTACGCCCTCTCTCCACAACCGACCCCCTGAGCAGCGCGGGTATTCAAGGTCTTCCCATGGATTCGTAAGCAAAGCTATGTGTTTTTAGTTTTGTAAATTTTGGTTTATGTTAAGAATTAGGTTATTGAGACTCCGGTTTGTCGTCCCCCGGTAAAAGGGACGGCTGGCGCCCAACAAATGTTGCTTGCGAATCCAGGGGAAAGGGCAGTTAACGGGTTTTTCTCAACCCCGAGGAAAAATCTCGTTACAGTTTTTACGACATCGTGGGAATCACTTTTTTTTGGCTGCACCTAGACAAAATCTGGCATCATATTCGGTTTCAGCACGTCGAATAACCAAGGAAACTGATGCGACATCGTTTTCTTTGCGACCACAGCTCACGAAAAACTCAATCATAGAAGTTGATATTCGTGTTCGATATGATGGCATATAACTTGAGTACACATTGTCTTAGGCCGATGAAACCGCGTGCAATAGCTTCGTCTCGTCGAACTACACGAGTGCAATGCACGAAGTTTGCGTGTGAACAATTTGTCTTCGAGAAAAAGTCGATTATACATATGCGTTTTTACGACATCGTGGGAATCACTTTTTTTTGGCTGCACCTAGACAAAATCTGGCATCATATTCGGTTTCAGCACGTCGAATAACCAAGGAAACTGATGCGACATCGTTTTCTTTGCGACCACAGCTCACGAAAAACTCAACCATAGAAGTTGATATTCGTGTTCGATATGATGGCATATAACTTGAGTACACATTGTCGTAGGCCGATGAAACCGCGTGCAATAGCTTCGTCTCGTCGAACTACACGAGTGCAATGTGCGAAGTTTGCGTGTGAACAATTTGTCTTCGAGAAAAAGTCGATTATACATATGCGTTTTTACGACATCGTGGGAATCACTTTTTTTTGGCTGCACCTAGACAAAATCTGGCATCATATTCGGTTTCAGCACGTCGAATAACAAAGGAAACTGATGCGACATCGTTTTCTTTGCGACCACAGCTCACGAAAAACTCAATCATAGAAGTTGATATTCGTGTTCGATATGATGGCATAGAACTTTAGTACACATTGTCGTAGGCCGATGAAACCGCGTGCAATAGCTTCGTCTCGTCGAACTACACGAGTGCAATGCGCGAAGTTTGCGTGTGAACAATTTGTCTTCGAGAAAAAGTCGATTATACATATGCGTTTTTACGACATCGTGGGAATCACTTTTTTTTGGCTGCACCTAGACAAAATCTGGCATCATATTCGGTTTCAGCACGTCGAATAACCAAGGAAACTGATACGACATCGTTTTCTTTGCGACCACAGCTCACGAAAAACTCAACCATAGAAGTTGATATTCGTGTTCGATATGATGGCATATAACTTGAGTACACATTGTCGTAGGCCGATGAAACCGCGTGCAATAGCTTCGTCTCGTCGAACTACACGAGTGCAATGTGCGAAGTTTGCGTGTGAACAATTTGTCTTCGAGAAAAAGTCGATTATACATATGCGTTTTTACGACATCGTGGGAATCACTTTTTTTTGGCTGCACCTAGACAAAATCTGGCATCATATTCGGTTTCAGCACGTCGAATAACAAAGGAAACTGATGCGACATCGTTTTCTTTGCGACCACAGCTCACGAAAAACTCAATCATAGAAGTTGATATTCGTGTTCGATATGATGGCATAGAACTTTAGTACACATTGTCGTAGGCCGATGAAACCGCGTGCAATAGCTTCGTCTCGTCGAAGTACACGAGTGCAATGCGCGAAGTTTGCGTGTGAACAATTTGTCTTCGAGAAAAAGTCGATTATACGAAAAACTCAATCATAGAAGTTGATATTCGTGTTCGATATGATGGCATATAACTTGAGTACACATTTTCGTAGGGCGATGAAACCGCGTGCAATAGCTTTGTCTCGTCGAACTACACGAGTGCAATGCGCGAAGTTTGCGTGTGAACAATTTGTCTTCGAGAAAAAGTCGATTATACATATGCGTTTTTACGACATCGTGGGAATCACTTTTTTTTGGCTGCACCTAGACAAAATCTGGCATCATATTCGGTTTCAGCACGTCGAATAACCAAGGGAATTGATGCGACATCGTTTTCTTTGCGACCACAGCTCACGAAAAACTCAATCATAGAAGTTGATATTCGTGTTCGATATGATGGCATATAACTTGAGTACACATTGTCGTAGGCCGATGAAACCGCGTGCAATAGCTTCGTCTCGTCGAACTACACGAGTGCAATGTGCGAAGTTTGCGTGTGAACAATTTGTCTTCGAGAAAAAGTCGATTATACATATGCGTTTTTACGACATCGTGGGAATCACTTTTTTTTGGCTGCACCTAGACAAAATCTGGCATCATATTCGGTTTCAGCACGTCGAATAACCAAGGAAACTGATGCGACATCGTTTTCTTTGCGACCACAGCTCACGAATAACTCAATCATAGAAGTTGATATTCGTGTTCGATATGATGGCATATAACTTGAGTACACATTTTCGTAGGGCGATGAAACCGCGTGCAATAGCTTTGTCTCGTCGAACTACACGAGTGCAATGCGCGAAGTTTGCGTGTGAACAATTTGTCTTCGAGAAAAAGTCAATTATACATATGCGTTTTTACGACATCGTGGGAATCACTTTTTTTTGGCTGCACCTAGACAAAATCTGGCATCATATTCGGTTTCAGCACGTCGAATAACCAAGGGAATTGATGCGACATCGTTTTCTTTGCGACCACAGCTCACGAAAAACTCAATCATAGAAGTTGATATTCGTGTTCGATATGATGGCATATAACTTGAGTACACATTGTCGTAGGCCGATGAAAGCGTGCAATAGCTTCGTCTCGTCGAACTACACGAGTGCAATGCGCGAAGTTTGCGTGTGAACAATTTGTCTTCGAGAAAAAGTCGATTATACATTAGCGTTTTGTAAGGAATTTTCAAGAATTCCTTAAAACATCCCGGGATCCAAGGAAAATATCCAAAAGGGGGTGAGTACGTCGAGAGAGAGAGAGAGCGAGAGAGGTTTAGGTATGAATTCGGGTTGAGAAATAGAGCATTAGGGTGAGCGGGAGGAATAACTCCCCAGGTCATGCGGATAGAAGTCCGAGAATTATATAGAAAGGGGTAATAGGAGTTCGTGGGATCGGAAATATTAGGGACGCGGGGACCAAGGGGAATTCCCGGTTATGAGCCAAATTTACCGAGCTACGTGGAATTCCCTGAGGATCACTCCCCCCGTTTAGATTTTTTTGGATACGTGTAGGAGTATGAAAAATACCGCTCGATGTAGGGATCAAGAGGGAGGGGGAGATACGTTTTGGGTTTAGGGTGGCAGACCTAGGGGCCTAGAGCAGCCCTAGTAACCCCTAGGATAGCCAAAAGGCTGAATATTGAATAAATAATGAAAAGTTAGGTTTTAGAGTAAAATTTAGGGTTCCCATTTTCCTCTGATCCTCGAGAAAACAACCAGAAGGATCTAATCGCGTTCCGCGGACAGAATGTTTAAGAATAAAGAGAAAAATAATAATAAAGAATCATCTCCCGATCCAGAGATGCTAGGAGGGTAGAGTAACCCCATTTGAATTTCGAATGCGGTTGGCGCGCGTGCCTCCGGTTGACACGGAGACGCCAGCGCCATTAGTGCCGAGTGCGACCGCAACTCGCCTATTACGATTATTCCATTGTCGGAAAACACGTGTGACGGACGCTAAATATAGAAGTGCAAAAAATAAATAACATCTGAGTACATTTGACCAGTGAAAACTCCTCGTCGACGCCACCTCAATTTAAGGAGACACCCTGGAGGCCAAAAGCAACAAGTTTGGGTCGAGAAATAAGGTCAGGGAGGTTATCCGTTGGATTTTTGCCGGTCGTCGCCGGTCGACAATAGAACACGTGGGTAACGAGCCACAGGTGAGATTGCATAATTGATAATTAGGATAGAAGTAAAAAGAGAATATTTGCAGTTTCATTTTAATTAATTCCTCATCTCGATGCCGTTAAAGTTAATTCATATTATTTGTAGAGAATAAGATCTGTGTTTATGGAAATATGCCACTTCCCTGGGCGAGGGGGAAGCGGAGAGAGTTCTTGCCGTCTCCCTTTGGCGAGGGGAGGCGGAGAGGGAATCGCCCAAAGACAATGGTGTCAAACGGCACAGATTTTGGGGAAGAATGTCAGTTGGATTTTTGAATAGAAAAATCGCAGTAGAGTTTTCGATAGAGAGGAAGAAACAGTTCGATTTTGGACTCTGAAGCGTACGGTAGGGATTTTGATAGAAGAAGTGTCGGTTAGACCACCGAAGGGTACGTATCGTAGTGCGAGTGATCAGGGTTGATCGAATGCGGGGCGATTAGCTAGGAAGGCGATCGCGATGCGTGAATGATACCCATAAGGAATCATCACGAGAATTTTAATCCTCTGAGGTGATTTAGAGGAATTTAGAGCATTATGTTGCCTCCCGATGGGTGGAGGAGATTTCCGCGATATCCGTTTCGTTTATAGGGATTTGTTAATTATTTAATTGGAAGTAGGGATTTGCTCTGAGCGATTCAGAGAGAAAAACAATTCAAAGGGTTAATTAAGCTAAAATTTAGAAATTTCGAGCCTCGTCTTTTGCGTTATCTCTCTCGGCGGACTCATATGTATTTAAAAGAGATTATGGTGTATCACTTATGGTTATTTAGGATTGTTTAAAAGATAATAGTTTCTTTTGTTTCTGGTTATGGTTATTTAATAAAATAATGTATTAGAACTAATTGAAAGACTACCAAAGGTAATAATTAAATTTATTTATTCGAAGTTTTAGGAGTTTTGTTATTTTCTTTTGCGGATGAAAGTCCGACGAACCACCTCCATCCGGACTACGCCCTCTCTCCACAACCGACCCCCTGAGCAGCGCGGGTATTCAAGGTCTTCCCATGGATTCGTAAGCAAAGCTATGTGTTTTTAGTTTTGTAAATTTTGGTTTATGTTAAGAATTAGGTTATTGAGACTCCGGTTTGTCGTCCCCCGGTAAAAGGGACGGCTGGCGCCCAACAAATGTTGCTTGCGAATCCAGGGGAAAGGGCAGTTAACGGGTTTTTCTCAACCCCGAGGAAAAATCTCGTTACAGTTTTTACGACATCGTGGGAATCACTTTTTTTTGGCTGCACCTAGACAAAATCTGGCATCATATTCGGTTTCAGCACGTCGAATAACCAAGGAAACTGATGCGACATCGTTTTCTTTGCGACCACAGCTCACGAAAAACTCAATCATAGAAGTTGATATTCGTGTTCGATATGATGGCATATAACTTGAGTACACATTGTCTTAGGCCGATGAAACCGCGTGCAATAGCTTCGTCTCGTCGAACTACACGAGTGCAATGCACGAAGTTTGCGTGTGAACAATTTGTCTTCGAGAAAAAGTCGATTATACATATGCGTTTTTACGACATCGTGGGAATCACTTTTTTTTGGCTGCACCTAGACAAAATCTGGCATCATATTCGGTTTCAGCACGTCGAATAACCAAGGAAACTGATGCGACATCGTTTTCTTTGCGACCACAGCTCACGAAAAACTCAACCATAGAAGTTGATATTCGTGTTCGATATGATGGCATATAACTTGAGTACACATTGTCGTAGGCCGATGAAACCGCGTGCAATAGCTTCGTCTCGTCGAACTACACGAGTGCAATGTGCGAAGTTTGCGTGTGAACAATTTGTCTTCGAGAAAAAGTCGATTATACATATGCGTTTTTACGACATCGTGGGAATCACTTTTTTTTGGCTGCACCTAGACAAAATCTGGCATCATATTCGGTTTCAGCACGTCGAATAACAAAGGAAACTGATGCGACATCGTTTTCTTTGCGACCACAGCTCACGAAAAACTCAATCATAGAAGTTGATATTCGTGTTCGATATGATGGCATAGAACTTTAGTACACATTGTCGTAGGCCGATGAAACCGCGTGCAATAGCTTCGTCTCGTCGAACTACACGAGTGCAATGCGCGAAGTTTGCGTGTGAACAATTTGTCTTCGAGAAAAAGTCGATTATACATATGCGTTTTTACGACATCGTGGGAATCACTTTTTTTTGGCTGCACCTAGACAAAATCTGGCATCATATTCGGTTTCAGCACGTCGAATAACCAAGGAAACTGATACGACATCGTTTTCTTTGCGACCACAGCTCACGAAAAACTCAACCATAGAAGTTGATATTCGTGTTCGATATGATGGCATATAACTTGAGTACACATTGTCGTAGGCCGATGAAACCGCGTGCAATAGCTTCGTCTCGTCGAACTACACGAGTGCAATGTGCGAAGTTTGCGTGTGAACAATTTGTCTTCGAGAAAAAGTCGATTATACATATGCGTTTTTACGACATCGTGGGAATCACTTTTTTTTGGCTGCACCTAGACAAAATCTGGCATCATATTCGGTTTCAGCACGTCGAATAACAAAGGAAACTGATGCGACATCGTTTTCTTTGCGACCACAGCTCACGAAAAACTCAATCATAGAAGTTGATA
Organism: Diachasmimorpha longicaudata; assembly: GCF_034640455.1. NCBI lineage: Eukaryota > Metazoa > Arthropoda > Insecta > Hymenoptera > Braconidae > Diachasmimorpha > Diachasmimorpha longicaudata. The sequence continues at coordinate 1,685,945 of NC_087239.1, read as the reverse complement.
TTCGTGTTCGATATGATGGCATAGAACTTTAGTACACATTGTCGTAGGCCGATGAAACCGCGTGCAATAGCTTCGTCTCGTCGAAGTACACGAGTGCAATGCGCGAAGTTTGCGTGTGAACAATTTGTCTTCGAGAAAAAGTCGATTATACGAAAAACTCAATCATAGAAGTTGATATTCGTGTTCGATATGATGGCATATAACTTGAGTACACATTTTCGTAGGGCGATGAAACCGCGTGCAATAGCTTTGTCTCGTCGAACTACACGAGTGCAATGCGCGAAGTTTGCGTGTGAACAATTTGTCTTCGAGAAAAAGTCGATTATACATATGCGTTTTTACGACATCGTGGGAATCACTTTTTTTTGGCTGCACCTAGACAAAATCTGGCATCATATTCGGTTTCAGCACGTCGAATAACCAAGGGAATTGATGCGACATCGTTTTCTTTGCGACCACAGCTCACGAAAAACTCAATCATAGAAGTTGATATTCGTGTTCGATATGATGGCATATAACTTGAGTACACATTGTCGTAGGCCGATGAAACCGCGTGCAATAGCTTCGTCTCGTCGAACTACACGAGTGCAATGCGCGAAGTTTGCGTGTGAACAATTTGTCTTCGAGAAAAAGTCGATTATACGAAAAACTCAATCATAGAAGTTGATATTCGTGTTCGATATGATGGCATATAACTTGAGTACACATTGTCGTAGGCCGATGAAACCGCGTGCAATAGCCTCGTCTCGTCGAACTACACGAGTGCAATGCGCGAAGTTTGCGTGTGAACAATTTGTCTTCGAGAAAAAGTCGATTATACATATGCGTTTTTACGACATCGTGGGAATCACTTTTTTTTGGCTGCACCTAGACAAAATCTGGCATCATATTCGGTTTCAGCACGTCGAATAACCAAGGAAACTGATGCGACATCGTTTTCTTTGCGACCACAGCTCACGAAAAACTCAATCATAGAAGTTGATATTCGTGTTCGATATGATGGCATATAACTTGAGTACACATTGTCTTAGGCCGATGAAACCGCGTGCAATAGCTTCGTCTCGTCGAACTACACGAGTGCAATGCACGAAGTTTGCGTGTGAACAATTTGTCTTCGAGAAAAAGTCGATTATACATATGCGTTTTTACGACATCGTGGGAATCACTTTTTTTTGGCTGCACCTAGACAAAATCTGGCATCATATTCGGTTTCAGCACGTCGAATAACCAAGGGAATTGATGCGACATCGTTTTCTTTGCGACCACAGCTCACGAAAAACTCAACCATAGAAGTTGATATTCGTGTTCGATATGATGGCATATAACTTGAGTACACATTGTCGTAGGCCGATGAAACCGCGTGCAATAGCTTCGTCTCGTCGAACTACACGAGTGCAATGTGCGAAGTTTGCGTGTGAACAATTTGTCTTCGAGAAAAAGTCGATTATACGAAAAACTCAATCATAGAAGTTGATATTCGTGTTCGATATGATGGCATATAACTTGAGTACACATTTTCGTAGGGCGATGAAACCGCGTGCAATAGCTTTGTCTCGTCGAACTACACGAGTGCAATGCGCGAAGTTTGCGTGTGAACAATTTGTCTTCGAGAAAAAGTCGATTATACATATGCGTTTTTACGACATCGTGGGAATCACTTTTTTTTGGCTGCACCTAGACAAAATCTGGCATCATATTCGGTTTCAGCACGTCGAATAACCAAGGGAATTGATGCGACATCGTTTTCTTTGCGACCACAGCTCACGAAAAACTCAATCATAGAAGTTGATATTCGTGTTCGATATGATGGCATATAACTTGAGTACACATTGTCGTAGGCCGATGAAACCGCGTGCAATAGCTTCGTCTCGTCGAACTACACGAGTGCAATGTGCGAAGTTTGCGTGTGAACAATTTGTCTTCGAGAAAAAGTCGATTATACATATGCATTTTTACGACATCGTGGGAATCACTTTTTTTTGGGTGCACCTAGACAAAATCTGGCATCATATTCGGTTTCAGCACGTCGAATAACAAAGGAAACTGATGCGACATCGTTTTCTTTGCGACCACAGCTCACGAAAAACTCAATCATAGAAGTTGATATTCGTGTTCGATATGATGGCATAGAACTTTAGTACACATTGTCGTAGGCCGATGAAACCGCGTGCAATAGCTTCGTCTCGTCGAAGTACACGAGTGCAATGCGCGAAGTTTGCGTGTGAACAATTTGTCTTCGAGAAAAAGTCGATTATACGAAAAACTCAATCATAGAAGTTGATATTCGTGTTCGATATGATGGCATATAACTTGAGTACACATTTTCGTAGGGCGATGAAACCGCGTGCAATAGCTTTGTCTCGTCGAACTACACGAGTGCAATGCGCGAAGTTTGCGTGTGAACAATTTGTCTTCGAGAAAAAGTCGATTATACATATGCGTTTTTACGACATCGTGGGAATCACTTTTTTTTGGCTGCACCTAGACAAAATCTGGCATCATATTCGGTTTCAGCACGTCGAATAACCAAGGGAATTGATGCGACATCGTTTTCTTTGCGACCACAGCTCACGAAAAACTCAATCATAGAAGTTGATATTCGTGTTCGATATGATGGCATATAACTTGAGTACACATTGTCGTAGGCCGATGAAACCGCGTGCAATAGCTTCGTCTCGTCGAACTACACGAGTGCAATGCGCGAAGTTTGCGTGTGAACAATTTGTCTTCGAGAAAAATTCGATTATACGAAAAACTCAATCATAGAAGTTGATATTCGTGTTCGATATGATGGCATATAACTTGAGTACACATTTTCGTAGGGCGATGAAACCGCGTGCAATAGCTTTGTCTCGTCGAACTACACGAGTGCAATGCGCGAAGTTTGCGTGTGAACAATTTGTCTTCGAGAAAAAGTCGATTATACATATGCGTTTTTACGACATCGTGGGAATCACTTTTTTTTGGCTGCACCTAGACAAAATCTGGCATCATATTCGGTTTCAGCACGTCGAATAACCAAGGGAATTGATGCGACATCGTTTTCTTTGCGACCACAGCTCACGAAAAACTCAATCATAGAAGTTGATATTCGTGTTCGATATGATGGCATATAACTTGAGTACACATTGTCGTAGGCCGATGAAACCGCGTGCAATAGCTTCGTCTCGTCGAACTACACGAGTGCAATACGCGAAGTTTGCGTGTGAACAATTTGTCTTCGAGAAAAAGTCGATTATACATATGCGTTTTTACGACATCGTGGGAATCACTTTTTTTTGGCTGCACCTAGACAAAATCTGGCATCATATTCGGTCTCAGCACGTCGAATAACCAAGGAAACTGATGCGACATCGTTTTCTTTGCGACCACAGCTTACGAAAAACTCAATCATAGAAGTTGATATTCGTATTCGATATGATGGCATATAACTTGAGTACACATTGTCGTAGGGCGATGAAACCGCGTGCAATAGCTTCGTCTCGTCGAACTACACGAGTGCAATGCGCGAAGTTTGCGTGTGAACAATTTGTCTTCGAGAAAAAGTCAATTATACATATGCGTTTTTACGACATCGTGGGAATCACTTTTTTTTGGCTGCACCTAGACAAAATCTGGCATCATATTCGGTTTCAGCACGTCGAATAACCAAGGAAACTGATGCGACATCGTTTTCTTTGCGACCACAGCTCACGAAAAACTCAATCATAGAAGTTGATATTCGTGTTCGATATGATGGCATATAACTTGAGTACACATTGTCTTAGGCTGATGAAACCGCGTGCAATAGCTTCGTCTCGTCGAACTACACGAGTGCAATGCGCGAAGGTTGCGTGTGAACAATTTGTCTTCGAGAAAAAGTCGATTATACATATGCGTTTTTACGACATCGTGGGAATCACTTTTTTTTGGCTGCACCTAGACAAAATCTGGCATCATATTCGGTTTCAGCACGTCGAATAACCAAGGAAACTGATGCGACATCCTTTTCTTTGCGACCACAGCTCACGAAAAACTCAATCATAGAAGTTGATATTCGTGTTCGATATGATGGCATATAACTTGAGTACACATTGTCGTAGGCCGATGAAACCGCGTGCAATAGCTTCGTCTCGTCGAACTACACGAGTGCAATGCGCGAAGTTTGCGTGTGAACAATTTGTCTTCGAGAAAAAGTCGATTATACATTAGCGTTTTTACGACATCGTGGGAATCACTTTTTTTTGGCTGCACCTAGACAAAATCTGGCATCATATTCGGTTTCAGCACGTCGAATAACCAAGGAAACTGATGCGACATCATTTTCTTTGCGACCACAGCTCACGAAAAACTCAACCATAGAAGTTGATATTCGTGTTCGATATGATGGCATATAACTTGAGTACACATTTTCGTAGGGCGATGAAACCGCGTGCAATAGCTTTGTCTCGTCGAACTACACGAGTGCAATGCGCGAAGTTTGCGTGTGAACAATGTGTCTTCGAGAAAAAGTCGATTATACATATGCGTTTTTACGACATCGTGGGAATCACTTTTTTTTGGCTGCACCTAGACAAAATCTGGCATCATATTCGGTTTCAGCACGTCGAATAACCAAGGGAATTGATGCGACATCGTTTTCTTTGCGACCACAGCTCACGAAAAACTCAATCATAGAAGTTGATATTCGTGTTCGATATGATGGCATATAACTTGAGTACACATTGTCGTAGGCCGATGAAACCGCGTGCAATAGCTTCGTCTCGTCGAACTACACGAGTGCAATGCGCGAAGTTTGCGTGTGAACAATTTGTCTTCGAGAAAAAGTCAATTATACATATGCGTTTTTACGACATCGTGGGAATCACTTTTTTTTTGCTGCACCTAGACAAAATCTGGCATCATATTCGGTTTCAGCACGTCGAATAACCAAGGAAACTGATGCGACATCGTTTTCTTTGCGACCACAGCTCACGAAAAACTCAATCATAGAAGTTGATATTCGTGTTCGATATGATGGCATATAACTTGAGTACACATTGTCTTAGGCCGATGAAACCGCGTGCAATAGCTTCGTCTCGTCGAACTACACGAGTGCAATGCGCGAAGTTTGCGTGTGAACAATTTGTCTTCGAGAAAAAGTCGATTATACATATGCGTTTTTACGACATCGTGGGAATCACTTTTTTTTGGCTGCACCTAGACAAAATCTGGCATCATATTCGGTTTCAGCACGTCGAATAACCAAGGAAACTGATGCGACATCGTTTTCTTTGCGACCACAGCTCACGAAAAACTCAATCATAGAAGTTGATATTCGTGTTCGATATGATGGCATATAACTTGAGTACACATTGTCGTAGGCCGATGAAACCGCGTGCAATAGCTTCGTCTCGTCGAACTACACGAGTGCAATGCGCGAAGTTTGCGTGTGAACAATTTGTCTTCGAGAAAAAGTCGATTATACATTAGCGTTTTTACGACATCGTGGGAATCACTTTTTTTTGGCTGCACCTAGACAAAATCTGGCATCATATTCGGTTTCAGCACGTCGAATAACCAAGGAAACTGATGCGACATCATTTTCTTTGCGACCACAGCTCACGAAAAACTCAACCATAGAAGTTGATATTCGTGTTCGATATGATGGCATATAACTTGAGTACACATTGTCGTAGGCCGATGAAACCGCGTGCAATAGCTTCGTCTCGTCGAACTACACGAGTGCAATGTGCGAAGTTTGCGTGTGAACAATTTGTCTTCGAGAAAAAGTCGATTATACATATGCGTTTTTACGACATCGTGGGAATCACTTTTTTTTGGCTGCACCTAGACAAAATCTGGCATCATATTCGGTTTCAGCACGTCGAATAACCAAGGAAACTGATGCGACATCGTTTTCTTTGCGACCACAGCTCACGAATAACTCAATCATAGAAGTTGATATTCGTGTTCGATATGATGGCATAGAACTTTAGTACACATTGTCGTAGGCCGATGAAACCGCGTGCAATAGCTTCGTCTCGTCGAAGTACACGAGTGCAATGCGCGAAGTTTGCGTGTGAACAATTTGTCTTCGAGAAACAGTCGATTATACGAAAAACTCAATCATAGAAGTTGATATTCGTGTTCGATATGATGGCATATAACTTGAGTACACATTTTCGTAGGGCGATGAAACCGCGTGCAATAGCTTTGTCTCGTCGAACTACACGAGTGCAATGCGCGAAGTTTGCGTGTGAACAATTTGTCTTCGAGAAAAAGTCGATTATACATATGCGTTTTTACGACATCGTGGGAATCACTTTTTTTTGGCTGCACCTAGACAAAATCTGGCATCATATTCGGTTTCAGCACGTCGAATAACCAAGGGAATTGATGCGACATCGTTTTCTTTGCGACCACAGCTCACGAAAAACTCAATCATAGAAGTTGATATTCGTGTTCGATATGATGGCATATAACTTGAGTACACATTGTCGTAGGCCGATGAAACCGCGTGCACTAGCTTCGTCTCGTCGAACTACACGAGTGCAATGCGCGAAGTTTGCGTGTGAACAATTTGTCTGCGAGAAAAAGTCGATTATACATATGCGTTTTTACGACATCGTGGGAATCACTTTTTTTTGGCTGACACCTAGACAAAATCTGGCATCATATTCGGTTTCAGCACGTCGAATAACCAAGGAAACTGATGCGACATCGTTTTCTTTGCGACCACAGCTCACGAAAAACTCAATCATAGAAGTTGATATTCGTGTTCGATATGATGGCATAGAACTTTAGTACACATTGTCGTAGGCCGATGAAACCGCGTGCAATAGCTTCGTCTCGTCGAACTACACGAGTGCAATGCGCGAAGTTTGCGTGTGAACAATTTGTCTTCGAGAAAAAGTCAATTATACATATGCGTTTTTACGACATCGTGGGAATCACTTTTTTTGGCTGCACCTAGACAAAATCTGGCATCATATTCGGTTTCAGCACGTCGAATAACCAAGGAAACTGATGCGACATCGTTTTCTTTGCGACCACAGCTCACGAAAAACTCAATCATAGAAGTTGATATTCGTGTTCGATATGATGGCATATAACTTGAGTACACATTGTCGTAGGCCGATGAAACCGCGTGCAATAGCTTCGTCTCGTCGAACTACACGAGTGCAATGCGCGAAGTTTGCGTGTGAATAATTTGTCTTCGAGAAAAAGTCGATTATACATTAGCGTTTTTACGACATCGTGGGAATCACTTTTTTTTGGCTGCACCTAGACAAAATCTGGAATCATATTCGGTCTCAGCACGTCGAATAACCAAGGAAACTGATGTGACATCGTTTTCTTTGCGACCACAGCTCACGAAAAACTCAATCATAGAAGTTGATATTCGTGTTCGATATGATGGCATATAACTTGAGTACACATTGTCGTAGGCCGATGAAACCGCGTGCAATAGCCTCGTCTCGTCGAACTACACGAGTGCAATGCGCGAAGTTTGCGTGTGAACAATTTGTCTTCGAGAAAAAGTCGATTATACATATGCGTTTTTACGACATCGTGGGAATCACTTTTTTTTGGCTGCACCTAGACAAAATCTGGCATCATATTCGGTTTCAGCACGTCGAATAACCAAGGAAACTGATGCGACATCGTTTTCTTTGCGACCACAGCTCACGAAAAACTCAATCATAGAAGTTGATATTCGTGTTCGATATGATGGCATATAACTTGAGTACACATTGTCTTAGGCCGATGAAACCGCGTGCAATAGCTTCGTCTCGTCGAACTACACGAGTGCAATGCACGAAGTTTGCGTGTGAACAATTTGTCTTCGAGAAAAAGTCGATTATACATATGCGTTTTTACGACATCGTGGGAATCACTTTTTTTTGGCTGCACCTAGACAAAATCTGGCATCATATTCGGTTTCAGCACGTCGAATAACCAAGGAAACTGATGCGACATCGTTTTCTTTGCGACCACAGCTCACGAAAAACTCAACCATAGAAGTTGATATTCGTGTTCGATATGATGGCATATAACTTGAGTACACATTGTCGTAGGCCGATGAAATCGCGTGCAATAGCTTCGTCTCGTCGAACTACACGAGTGCAATGTGCGAAGTTTGCGTGTGAACAATTTGTCTTCGAGAAAAAGTCGATTATACATATGCGTTTTTACGACATCGTGGGAATCACTTTTTTTTGGCTGCACCTAGACAAAATCTGGCATCATATTCGGTTTCAGCACGTCGAATAACAAAGGAAACTGATGCGACATCGTTTTCTTTGCGACCACAGCTCACGAAAAACTCAATCATAGAAGTTGATATTCGTGTTCGATATGATGGCATAGAACTTTAGTACACATTGTCGTAGGCCGATGAAACCGCGTGCAATAGCTTCGTCTCGTCGAACTACACGAGTGCAATGCGCGAAGTTTGCGTGTGAACAATTTGTCTTCGAGAAAAAGTCGATTATACATATGCGTTTTTACGACATCGTGGGAATCACTTTTTTTTGGCTGCACCTAGACAAAATCTGGCATCATATTCGGTTTCAGCACGTCGAATAACCAAGGAAACTGATGCGACATCGTTTTCTTTGCGACCACAGCTCACGAAAAACTCAACCATAGAAGTTGATATTCGTGTTCGATATGATGGCATATAACTTGAGTACACATTGTCGTAGGCCGATGAAACCGCGTGCAATAGCTTCGTCTCGTCGAACTACACGAGTGCAATGTGCGAAGTTTGCGTGTGAACAATTTGTCTTCGAGAAAAAGTCGATTATACATATGCGTTTTTACGACATCGTGGGAATCACTTTTTTTTGGCTGCACCTAGACAAAATCTGGCATCATATTCGGTTTCAGCACGTCGAATAACAAAGGAAACTGATGCGACATCGTTTTCTTTGCGACCACAGCTCACGAAAAACTCAATCATAGAAGTTGATATTCGTGTTCGATATGATGGCATAGAACTTTAGTACACATTGTCGTAGGCCGATGAAACCGCGTGCAATAGCTTCGTCTCGTCGAAGTACACGAGTGCAATGCGCGAAGTTTGCGTGTGAACAATTTGTCTTCGAGAAAAAGTCGATTATACGAAAAACTCAATCATAGAAGTTGATATTCGTGTTCGATATGATGGCATATAACTTGAGTACACATTTTCGTAGGGCGATGAAACCGCGTGCAATAGCTTTGTCTCGTCGAACTACACGAGTGCAATGCGCGAAGTTTGCGTGTGAACAATTTGTCTTCGAGAAAAAGTCGATTATACATATGCGTTTTTACGACATCGTGGGAATCACTTTTTTTTGGCTGCACCTAGACAAAATCTGGCATCATATTCGGTTTCAGCACGTCGAATAACAAAGGAAACTGATGCGACATCGTTTTCTTTGCGACCACAGCTCACGAAAAACTCAATCATAGAAGTTGATATTCGTGTTCGATATGATGGCATAGAACTTTAGTACACATTGTCGTAGGCCGATGAAACCGCGTGCAATAGCTTCGTCTCGTCGAACTACACGAGTGCAATGCGCGAAGTTTGCGTGTGAACAATTTGTCTTCGAGAAAAAGTCGATTATACATATGCGTTTTTACGACATCGTGGGAATCACTTTTTTTTGGCTGCACCTAGACAAAATCTGGCATCATATTCGGTTTCAGCACGTCGAATAACCAAGGAAACTGATGCGACATCGTTTTCTTTGCGACCACAGCTCACGAAAAACTCAACCATAGAAGTTGATATTCGTGTTCGATATGATGGCATATAACTTGAGTACACATTGTCGTAGGCCGATGAAACCGCGTGCAATAGCTTCGTCTCGTCGAACTACACGAGTGCAATGTGCGAAGTTTGCGTGTGAACAATTTGTCTTCGAGAAAAAGTCGATTATACATATGCGTTTTTACGACATCGTGGGAATCACTTTTTTTTGGCTGCACCTAGACAAAATCTGGCATCATATTCGGTTTCAGCACGTCGAATAACAAAGGAAACTGATGCGACATCGTTTTCTTTGCGACCACAGCTCACGAAAAACTCAATCATAGAAGTTGATATTCGTGTTCGATATGATGGCATAGAACTTTAGTACACATTGTCGTAGGCCGATGAAACCGCGTGCAATAGCTTCGTCTCGTCGAAGTACACGAGTGCAATGCGCGAAGTTTGCGTGTGAACAATTTGTCTTCGAGAAAAAGTCGATTATACGAAAAACTCAATCATAGAAGTTGATATTCGTGTTCGATATGATGGCATATAACTTGAGTACACATTTTCGTAGGGCGATGAAACCGCGTGCAATAGCTTTGTCTCGTCGAACTACACGAGTGCAATGCGCGAAGTTTGCGTGTGAACAATTTGTCTTCGAGAAAAAGTCGATTATACATATGCGTTTTTACGACATCGTGGGAATCACTTTTTTTTGGCTGCACCTAGACAAAATCTGGCATCATATTCGGTTTCAGCACGTCGAATAACCAAGGGAATTGATGCGACATCGTTTTCTTTGCGACCACAGCTCACGAAAAACTCAATCATAGAAGTTGATATTCGTGTTCGATATGATGGCATATAACTTGAGTACACATTGTCGTAGGCCGATGAAACCGCGTGCAATAGCTTCGTCTCGTCGAACTACACGAGTGCAATGCGCGAAGTTTGCGTGTGAACAATTTGTCTTCGAGAAAAAGTCGATTATACGAAAAACTCAATCATAGAAGTTGATATTCGTGTTCGATATGATGGCATATAACTTGAGTACACATTTTCGTAGGGCGATGAAACCGCGTGCAATAGCTTTGTCTCGTCGAACTACACGAGTGCAATGCGCGAAGTTTGCGTGTGAACAATTTGTCTTCGAGAAAAAGTCGATTATACATATGCGTTTTTACGACATCGTGGAAATCACTTTTTTTTGGCTGCACCTAGACAAAATCTGGCATCATATTCGGTTTCAGCACGTCGAATAACCAAGGGAACTGATGCGACATCGTTTTCTTTGCGACCACAGCTCACGAAAAACTCAATCATAGAAGTTGATATTCGTGTTCGATATGATGGCATATAACTTGAGTACACATTGTCGTAGGCCGATGAAACCGCGTGCAATAGCTTCGTCTCGTCGAACTACACGAGTGCAATACGCGAAGTTTGCGTGTGAACAATTTGTCTTCGAGAAAAAGTCGATTATACATATGCGTTTTTACGACATCGTGGGAATCACTTTTTTTTGGCTCCACCTAGACAAAATCTGGCATCATATTCGGTCTCAGCACGTCGAATAACCAAGGAAACTGATGCGACATCGTTTTCTTTGCGACCACAGCTTACGAAAAACTCAATCATAGAAGTTGATATTCGTATTCGATATGATGGCATATAACTTGAGTACACATTGTCGTAGGGCGATGAAACCGCGTGCAATAGCTTCGTCTCGTCGAACTACACGAGTGCAATGCGCGAAGTTTGCGTGTGAACAATTTGTCTTCGAGAAAAAGTCAATTATACATATGCGTTTTTACGACATCGTGGGAATCACTTTTTTTTGGCTGCACCTAGACAAAATCTGGCATCATATTCGGTTTCAGCACGTCGAATAACCAAGGAAACTGATGCGACATCGTTTTCTTTGCGACCACAGCTCACGAAAAACTCAATCATAGAAGTTGATATTCGTGTTCGATATGATGGCATATAACTTGAGTACACATTGTCTTAGGCCGATGAAACCGCGTGCAATAGCTTCGTCTCGTCGAACTACACGAGTGCAATGCGCGAAGTTTGCGTGTGAACAATTTGTCTTCGAGAAAAAGTCGATTATACATATGCGTTTTTACGACATCGTGGGAATCACTTTTTTTTGGCAGCACCTAGACAAAATCTGGCATCATATTCGGTTTCAGCACGTCGAATAACCAAGGAAACTGATGCGACATCGTTTTCTTTGCGACCACAGCTCACGAAAAACTCAATCATAGAAGTTGATATTCGTGTTCGATATGATGGCATATAACTTGAGTACACATTGTCGTAGGCCGATGAAACCGCGTGCAATAGCTTCGTCTCGTCGAACTACACGAGTGCAATGCGCGAAGTTTGCGTGTGAACAATTTGTCTTCGAGAAAAAGTCGATTATACGAAAAACTCAATCATAGAAGTTGATATTCGTGTTCGATATGATGGCATATAACTTGAGTACACATTTTCGTAGGGCGATGAAACCGCGTGCAATAGCTTTGTCTCGTCGAACTACACGAGTGCAATGCGCGAAGTTTGCGTGTGAACAATTTGTCTTCGAGAAAAAGTCGATTATACATATGCGTTTTTACGACATCGTGGGAATCACTTTTTTTTGGCTGCACCTAGACAAAATCTGGCATCATATTCGGTCTCAGCACGTCGAATAACCAAGGAAACTGATGCGACATCGTTTTCTTTGCGACCACAGCTTACGAAAAACTCAATCATAGAAGTTGATATTCGTATTCGATATGATGGCATATAACTTGAGTACACATTGTCGTAGGGCGATGAAACCGCGTGCAATAGCTTCGTCTCGTCGAACTACACAAGTGCAATGCGCGAAGTTTGCGTGTGAACAATTTGTCTTCGAGAAAAAGTCAATTATACATATGCGTTTTTACGACATCGTGGGAATCACTTTTTTTTGGCTGCACCTAGACAAAATCTGGCATCATATTCGGTTTCAGCACGTCGAATAACCAAGGAAACTGATCCGACATCGTTTTCTTTGCGACCACAGCTCACGAAAAACTCAATCATAGAAGTTGATATTCGTGTTCGATATGATGGCATATAACTTGAGTACACATTGTCTTAGGCCGATGAAACCGCGTGCAATAGCTTCGTCTCGTCGAACTACACAAGTGCAATGCGCGAAGTTTGCGTGTGAACAATTTGTCTTCGAGAAAAAGTCGATTATACATATGCGTTTTTACGACATCGTGGGAATCACTTTTTTTTGGCTGCACCTAGACAAAATCTGGCATCATATTCGGTTTCAGCACGTCGAATAACCAAGGAAACTGATGCGACATCGTTTTCTTTGCGACCACAGCTCACGAAAAACTCAATCATAGAAGTTGATATTCGTGTTCGATATGATGGCATATAACTTGAGTACACATTGTCGTAGGCCGATGAAACCGCGTGCAATAGCTTCGTCTCGTCGAACTACACGAGTGCAATGCGCGAAGTTTGCGTGTGAACAATTTGTCTTCGAGAAAAAGTCGATTATACATTAGCGTTTTTACGACATCGTGGGAATCACTTTTTTTTGGCTGCACCTAGACAAAATCTGGCATCATATTCGGTTTCAGCACGTCGAATAACCAAGGAAACTGATGCGACATCATTTTCTTTGCGACCACAGCTCACGAAAAACTCAACCATAGAAGTTGATATTCGTGTTCGATATGATGGCATATAACTTGAGTACACATTTTCGTAGGGCGATGAAACCGCGTGCAATAGCTTTGTCTCGTCGAACTACACGAGTGCAATGCGCGAAGTTTGCGTGTGAACAATTTGTCTTCGAGAAAAAGTCGATTATACATATGCGTTTTTACGACATCGTGGGAATCACTTTTTTTTGGCTGCACCTAGACAAAATCTGGCATCATATTCGGTTTCAGCACGTCGAATAACCAAGGGAATTGATGCGACATCGTTTTCTTTGCGACCACAGCTCACGAAAAACTCAATCATAGAAGTTGATATTCGTGTTCGATATGATGGCATATAACTTGAGTACACATTGTCGTAGGCCGATGAAACCGCGTGCAATAGCTTCGTCTCGTCGAACTACACGAGTGCAATGCGCGAAGTTTGCGTGTGAACAATTTGTCTTCGAGAAAAAGTCGATTATACGAAAAACTCAATCATAGAAGTTGATATTCGTGTTCGATATGATGGCATATAACTTGAGTACACATTTTCGTAGGGCGATGAAACCGCGTGCAATAGCTTTGTCTCGTCGAACTACACGAGTGCAATGCGCGAAGTTTGCGTGTGAACAATTTGTCTTCGAGAAAAAGTCGATTATACATATGCGTTTTTACGACATCGTGGGAATCACTTTTTTTTGGCTGCACCTAGACAAAATCTGGCATCATATTCGGTTTCAGCACGTCGAATAACCAAGGAAACTGATGCGACATCGTTTTCTTTGCGACCACAGCTCACGAAAAACTCAATCATAGAAGTTGATATTCGTGTTCGATATGATGGCATATAACTTGAGTACACATTGTCGTAGGCCGATGAAACCGCGTGCAATAGCTTCGTCTCGTCGAACTACACGAGTGCAATGCGCGAAGTTTGCGTGTGAACAATTTGTCTTCGAGAAAAAGTCGATTATACATTAGCGTTTTTACGACATCGTGGGGATCACTTTTTTTTGGCTGCACCTAGACAAAATCTGGCATCATATTCGGTTTCAGCACGTCGAATAACCAAGGAAACTGATGCGACATCATTTTCTTTGCGACCACAGCTCACGAAAAACTCAACCATAGAAGTTGATATTCGTGTTCGATATGATGGCATATAACTTGAGTACACATTTTCGTAGGGCGATGAAACCGCGTGCAATAGCTTCGTCTCGTCGAACTACACGAGTGCAATGTGCGAAGTTTGCGTGTGAACAATTTGTCTTTGAGAAAAAGTCGATTATACATATGCGTTTTTACGACATCGTGGGAATCACTTTTTTTTGGCTGCACCTAGACAAAATCTGGCATCATATTCGGTTTCAGCACGTCGAATAACCAAGGAAACTGATGCGACATCGTTTTCTTTGCGACCACAGCTCACGAATAACTCAATCATAGAAGTTGATATTCGTGTTCGATATGATGGCATAGAACTTTAGTACGCATTGTCGTAGGCCGATGAAACCGCGTGCAATAGCTTCGTCTCGTCGAAGTACACGAGTGCAATGCGCGAAGTTTGCGTGTGAACAATTTGTCTTCGAGAAACAGTCGATTATACGAAAAACTCAATCATAGAAGTTGATATTCGTGTTCGATATGATGGCATATAACTTGAGTACACATTTTCGTAGGGCGATGAAACCGCGTGCAATAGCTTTGTCTCGTCGAACTACACGAGTGCAATGCGCGAAGTTTGCGTGTGAACAATTTGTCTTCGAGAAAAAGTCGATTATACATATGCGTTTTTACGACATCGTGGGAATCACTTTTTTTTGGCTGCACCTAGACAAAATCTGGCATCATATTCGGTTTCAGCACGTCGAATAACCAAGGGAATTGATGCGACATCGTTTTCTTTGCGACCACAGCTCACGAAAAACTCAATCATAGAAGTTGATATTCGTGTTCGATATGATGGCATATAACTTGAGTACACATTGTCGTAGGCCGATGAAAGCGTGCAATAGCTTCGTCTCGTCGAACTACACGAGTGCAATGCGCGAAGTTTGCGTGTGAACAATTTGGCTTCGAGAAAAAGTCGATTATACATATGCGTTTTTACGACATCGTGGGAATCACTTTTTTTTGGCTGCACCTAGACAAAATCTGGCATCATATTCGGTCTCAGCACGTCGAATAACCAAGGAAACTGATGCGACATCGTTTTCTTTGCGACCACAGCTCACGAAAAACTCAATCATAGAAGTTGATATTCGTGTTCGATATGATGGCATATAACTTGAGTACACATTGTCGTAGGCCGATGAAACCGCGTGCAATAGCTTCGTCTCGTCGAACTACACGAGTGCAATGCGCGAAGTTTGCGTGTGAACAATTTGTCTTCGAGAAAAAGTCGATTATACATTAGCGTTTTTACGACATCGTGGGAATCACTTTTTTTTGGCTGCACCTAGACAAAATCTGGCATCATATTCGGTTTCAGCACGTCGAATAACCAAGGAAACTGATGCGACATCATTTTCTTTGCGACCACAGCTCACGAAAAACTCAACCATAGAAGTTGATATTCGTGTTCGATATGATGGCATATAACTTGAGTACACATTTTCGTAGGGCGATGAAACCGCGTGCAATAGCTTTGTCTCGTCGAACTACACGAGTGCAATGCGCGAAGTTTGCGTGTGAACAATTTGTCTTCGAGAAAAAGTCGATTATACATATGCGTTTTTACGACATCGTGGGAATCACTTTTTTTTGGCTGCACCTAGACAAAATCTGGCATCATATTCGGTTTCAGCACGTCGAATAACCAAGGGAATTGATGCGACATCGTTTTCTTTGCGACCACAGCTCACGAAAAACTCAATCATAGAAGTTGATATTCGTGTTCGATATGATGGCATATAACTTGAGTACACATTGTCGTAGGCCGATGAAACCGCGTGCAATAGCTTCGTCTCGTCGAACTACACGAGTGCAATGCGCGAAGTTTGAGTGTGAACAATTTGTCTTCGAGAAAAAGTCGATTATACGAAAAACTCAATCATAGAAGTTGATATTCGTGTTCGATATGATGGCATATAACTTGAGTATACATTTTCGTAGGGCGATGAAACCGCGTGCAATAGCTTTGTCTCGTCGAACTACACGAGTGCAATGCGCGAAGTTTGCGTGTGAACAATTTGTCTTCGAGAAAAAGTCGATTATACATATGCGTTTTTACGACATCGTGGGAATCACTTTTTTTTGGCTGCACCTAGACAAAATCTGGCATCATATTCGGTTTCAGCACGTCGAATAACGAAGGGAATTGATGCGACATCGTTTTCTTTGCGACCACAGCTCACGAAAAACTCAATCATAGAAGTTGATATTCGTGTTCGATATGATGGCATATAACTTGAGTACACATTGTCGTAGGCCGATGAAACCGCGTGCAATAGCTTCGTCTCATCGAACTACACGAGTGCAATACGCGAAGTTTGCGTGTGAACAATTTGTCTTCGAGAAAAAGTCGATTATACATATGCGTTTTTACGACATCGTGGGAATCACTTTTTTTTGGCTGCACCTAGACAAAATCTGGCATCATATTCGGTCTCAGCACGTCGAATAACCAAGGAAACTGATGCGACATCGTTTTCTTTGCGACCACAGCTTACGAAAAACTCAATCATAGAAGTTGATATTCGTATTCGATATGATGGCATATAACTTGAGTACACATTGTCGTAGGGCGATGAAACCGCGTGCAATAGCTTCGTCTCGTCGAACTACACGAGTGCAATGCGCGAAGTTTGCGTGTGAACAATTTGTCTTCGAGAAAAAGTCAATTATACATATGCGTTTTTACGACATCGTGGGAATCACTTTTTTTTGGCTGCACCTAGACAAAATCTGGCATCATATTCGGTTTCAGCACGTCGAATAACCAAGGAAACTGATGCGACATCGTTTTCTTTGCGACCACAGCTCACGAAAAACTCACTCATAGAAGTTGATATTCGTGTTCGATATGATGGCATATAACTTGAGTACACATTGTCTTAGGCCGATGAAACCGCGTGCAATAGCTTCGTCTCGTCGAACTACACGAGTGCAATGCGCGAAGTTTGCGTGTGAACAATTTGTCTTCGAGAAAAAGTCGATTATACATATGCGTTTTTACGACATCGTGGGAATCACTTTTTTTTGGCTGCACCTAGACAAAATCTGGCATCATATTCGGTTTCAGCACGTCGAATAACCAAGGAAATTGATGCGACATCGTTTTCTTTGCGACCACAGCTCACGAAAAACTCAATCATAGAAGTTGATATTCGTGTTCGATATGATGGCATATAACTTGAGTACACATTTTCGTAGGGCGATGAAACCGCGTGCAATAGCTTTGTCTCGTCGAACTACACGAGTGCAATGCGCGAAGTTTGCGTGTGAACAATTTGTCTTCGAGAAAAAGTCGATTATACATATGCGTTTTTACGACATCGTTGGAATCACTTTTTTTTGGCTGCACCTAGACAAAATCTGGCATCATATTCGGTTTCAGCACGTCGAATAACCAAGGGAATTGATGCGACATCGTTTTCTTTGCGACCACAGCTCACGAAAAACTCAATCATAGAAGTTGATATTCGTGTTCGATATGATGGCATATAACTTGAGTACACATTGTCGTAGGCCGATGAAACCGCGTGCAATAGCTTCGTCTCGTCGAACTACACGAGTGCAATACGCGAAGTTTGCGTGTGAACAATTTGTCTTCGAGAAAAAGTCGATTATACATATGCGTTTTTACGACATCGTGGGAATCACTTTTTTTTGGCTGCACCTAGACAAAATCTGGCATCATATTCGGTCTCAGCACGTCGAATAACCAAGGAAACTGATGCGACATCGTTTTCTTTGCGACCACAGCTCACGAAAAACTCAATCATAGAAGTTGATATTCGTGTTCGATATGATGGCATATAACTTGAGTACACATTGTCGTAGGCCGATGAAACCGCGTGCAATAGCTTCGTCTCGTCGAACTACACGAGTGCAATGCGCGAAGTTTGCGTGTGAACAATTTGTCTTCGAGAAAAAGTCGATTATACATTAGCGTTTTTACGACATCGTGGGAATCACTTTTTTTTGGCTGCACCTAGACAAAATCTGGCATCATATTCGGTTTCAGCACGTCGAATAACCAAGGAAACTGATGCGACATCATTTTCTTTGCGACCACAGCTCACGAAAAACTCAACCATAGAAGTTGATATTCGTGTTCGATATGATGGCATATAACTTGAGTACACATTTTCGTAGGGCGATGAAACCGCGTGCAATAGCTTTGTCTCGTCGAACTACACGAGTGCAATGCGCGAAGTTTGCGTGTGAACAATTTGTCTTCGAGAAAAAGTCGATTATACATATGCGTTTTTACGACATCGTGGGAATCACTTTTTTTTGGCTGCACCTAGACAAAATCTGGCATCATATTCGGTTTCAGCACGTCGAATAACCAAGGGAATTGATGCGACATCGTTTTCTTTGCGACCACAGCTCACGAAAAACTCAATCATAGAAGTTGATATTCGTGTTCGATATGATGGCATATAACTTGAGTACACATTGTCGTAGGCCGATGAAACCGCGTGCAATAGCTTCGTCTCGTCGAACTACACGAGTGCAATGCGCGAAGTTTGAGTGTGAACAATTTGTCTTCGAGAAAAAGTCGATTATACGAAAAACTCAATCATAGAAGTTGATATTCGTGTTCGATATGATGGCATATAACTTGAGTACACATTTTCGTAGGGCGATGAAACCGCGTGCAATAGCTTTGTCTCGTCGAACTACACGAGTGCAATGCGCGAAGTTTGCGTGTGAACAATTTGTCTTCGAGAAAAAGTCGATTATACATATGCGTTTTTACGACATCGTGGGAATCACTTTTTTTTGGCTGCACCTAGACAAAATCTGGCATCATATTCGGTTTCAGCACGTCGAATAACCAAGGAAATTGATGCGACATCGTTTTCTTTGCGACCACAGCTCACGAAAAACTCAATCATAGAAGTTGATATTCGTGTTCGATATGATGGCATATAACTTGAGTACACATTTTCGTAGGGCGGAGAAACCGCGTGCAATAGCTTTGTCTCGTCGAACTACACGAGTGCAATGCGCGAAGTTTGCGTGTGAACAATTTGTCTTCGAGAAAAAGTCGATTATACATATGCGTTTTTACGACATCGTTGGAATCACTTTTTTTTGGCTGCACCTAGACAAAATCTGGCATCATATTCGGTTTCAGCACGTCGAATAACCAAGGGAATTGATGCGACATCGTTTTCTTTGCGACCACAGCTCACGAAAAACTCAATCATAGAAGTTGATATTCGTATTCGATATGATGGCATATAACTTGAGTACACATTGTCGTAGGGCGATGAAACCGCGTGCAATAGCTTCGTCTCGTCGAACTACACGAGTGCAATGCGCGAAGTTTGCGTGTGAACAATTTGTCTTCGAGAAAAAGTCAATTATACATATGCGTTTTTACGACATCGTGGGAATCACTTTTTTTTGGCTGCACCTAGACAAAATCTGGCATCATATTCGGTTTCAGCACGTCGAATAACCAAGGAAACTGATGCGACATCGTTTTCTTTGCGACCACAGCTCACGAAAAACTCAATCATAGAAGTTGATATTCGTGTTCGATATGATGGCATATAACTTGAGTACACATTGTCTTAGGCCGATGAAACCGCGTGCAATAGCTTCGTCTCGTCGAACTACACGAGTGCAATGCGCGAAGTTTGCGTGTGAACAATTTGTCTTCGAGAAAAAGTCGATTATACATATGCGTTTTTACGACATCGTGGGAATCACTTTTTTTTGGCTGCACCTAGACAAAATCTGGCATCATATTCGGTTTCAGCACGTCGAATAACCAAGGAAACTGATGCGACATCGTTTTCTTTGCGACCACAGCTCACGAAAAACTCAATCATAGAAGTTGATATTCGTGTTCGATATGATGGCATATAACTTGAGTACACATTTTCGTAGGGCGATGAAACCGCGTGCAATAGCTTTGTCTCGTCGAACTACACGAGTGCAATGCGCGAAGTTTGCGTGTGAACAATTTGTCTTCGAGAAAAAGTCGATTATACATATGCGTTTTTACGACATCGTGGGAATCACTTTTTTTTGGCTGCACCTAGACAAAATCTGGCATCATATTCGGTTTCAGCACGTCGAATAACCAAGGAAACTGATGCGACATCGTTTTCTTTGCGACCACAGCTCACGAAAAACTCAATCATAGAAGTTGATATTCGTGTTCGATATGATGGCATATAACTTGAGTACACATTGTCGTAGGCCGATGAAACCGCGTGCAATAGCTTTGTCTCGTCGAACTACACGAGTGCAATGCGCGAAGTTTGCGTGTGAACAATTTGTCTTCGAGAAAAAGTCGATTATACATATGCGTTTTTACGACATCGTGGGAATCACTTTTTTTTGGCTGACACCTAGACAAAATCTGGCATCATATTCGGTTTCAGCACGTCGAATAACCAAGGAAACTGATGCGACATCGTTTTCTTTGCGACCACAGCTCACGAAAAACTCAATCATAGAAGTTGATATTCGTGTTCGATATGATGGCATAGAACTTTAGTACACATTGTCGTAGGCCGATGAAACCGCGTGCAATAGCTTCGACTCGTCGAACTACACGAGTGCAATGCGCGAAGTTTGCGTGTGAACAATTTGTCTTCGAGAAAAGGTCAATTATACATATGCGTTTTTACGACATCGTGGGAATCACTGTTTTTGGCTGCACCTAGACAAAATCTGGCATCATATTCGGTTTCAGCACGTCGAATAACCAAGGAAACTGATGCGACATCGTTTTCTTTGCGACCACAGCTCACGAAAAACTCAATCATAGAAGTTGATATTCGTGTTCGATATGATGGCATATAACTTGAGTACACATTGTCGTAGGCCGATGAAACCGCGTGCAATAGCTTCGTCTCGTCGAACTACACGAGTGCAATGCGCGAAGTTTGCGTGTGAATAATTTGTCTTCGAGAAAAAGTCGATTATACATTAGCGTTTTTACGACATCGTGGGAATCACTTTTTTTTGGCTGCACCTAGACAAAATCTGGCATCATATTCGGTCTCAGCACGTCGAATAACCAAGGAAACTGATGTGACATCGTTTTCTTTGCGACCACAGCTCACGAAAAACTCAATCATAGAAGTTGATATTCGTGTTCGATATGATGGCATATAACTTGAGTACACATTGTCGTAGGCCGATGAAACCGCGTGCAATAGCCTCGTCTCGTCGAACTACACGAGTGCAATGCGCGAAGTTTGCGTGTGAACAATTTGTCTTCGAGAAAAAGTCGATTATACATATGCGTTTTTACGACATCGTGGGAATCACTTTTTTTTGGCTGCACCTAGACAAAATCTGGCATCATATTCGGTTTCAGCACGTCGAATAACCAAGGAAACTGATGCGACATCGTTTTCTTTGCGACCACAGCTCACGAAAAACTCAATCATAGAAGTTGATATTCGTGTTCGATATGATGGCATATAACTTGAGTACACATTGTCTTAGGCCGATGAAACCGCGTGCAATAGCTTCGTCTCGTCGAACTACACGAGTGCAATGCACGAAGTTTGCGTGTGAACAATTTGTCTTCGAGAAAAAGTCGATTATACATATGCGTTTTTACGACATCGTGGGAATCACTTTTTTTTGGCTGCACCTAGACAAAATCTGGCATCATATTCGGTTTCAGCACGTCGAATAACCAAGGAAACTGATGCGACATCGTTTTCTTTGCGACCACAGCTCACGAAAAACTCAACCATAGAAGTTGATATTCGTGTTCGATATGATGGCATATAACTTGAGTACACATTGTCGTAGGCCGATGAAATCGCGTGCAATAGCTTCGTCTCGTCGAACTACACGAGTGCAATGTGCGAAGTTTGCGTGTGAACAATTTGTCTTCGAGAAAAAGTCGATTATACATATGCGTTTTTACGACATCGTGGGAATCACTTTTTTTTGGCTGCACCTAGACAAAATCTGGCATCATATTCGGTTTCAGCACGTCGAATAACAAAGGAAACTGATGCGACATCGTTTTCTTTGCGACCACAGCTCACGAAAAACTCAATCATAGAAGTTGATATTCGTGTTCGATATGATGGCATAGAACTTTAGTACACATTGTCGTAGGCCGATGAAACCGCGTGCAATAGCTTCGTCTCGTCGAACTACACGAGTGCAATGCGCGAAGTTTGCGTGTGAACAATTTGTCTTCGAGAAAAAGTCGATTATACATATGCGTTTTTACGACATCGTGGGAATCACTTTTTTTTGGCTGCACCTAGACAAAATCTGGCATCATATTCGGTTTCAGCACGTCGAATAACCAAGGGAATTGATGCGACATCGTTTTCTTTGCGACCACAGCTCACGAAAAACTCAATCATAGAAGTTGATATTCGTGTTCGATATGATGGCATATAACTTGAGTACACATTGTCGTAGGCCGATGAAACCGCGTGCAATAGCTTCGTCTCGTCGAACTACACGAGTGCAATGCGCGAAGTTTGCGTGTGAACAATTTGTCTTCGAGAAAAAGTCGATTATACGAAAAACTCAATCATAGAAGTTGATATTCGTGTTCGATATGATGGCATTAAACTTGAGTACACATTTTCGTAGGGCGATGAAACCGCGTGCAATAGCTTTGTCTCGTCGAACTACACGAGTGCAATGCGCGAAGTTTGCGTGTGAACAATTTGTCTTCGAGAAAAAGTCGATTATACATATGCGTTTTTACGACATCGTGGAAATCACTTTTTTTTGGCTGCACCTAGACAAAATCTGGCATCATATTCGGTTTCAGCACGTCGAATAACCAAGGGAATTGATGCGACATCGTTTTCTTTGCGACCACAGCTCACGAAAAACTCAATCATAGAAGTTGATATTCGTGTTCGATATGATGGCATATAACTTGAGTACACATTGTCGTAGGCCGATGAAACCGCGTGCAATAGCTTCGTCTCGTCGAACTACACGAGTGCAATACGCGAAGTTTGCGTGTGAACAATTTGTCTTCGAGAAAAAGTCGATTATACATATGCGTTTTTACGACATCGTGGGAATCACTTTTTTTTGGCTGCACCTAGACAAAATCTGGCATCATATTCGGTTTCAGCACGTCGAATAACCAAGGAAACTGATGCGACATCGTTTTCTTTGCGACCACAGCTCACGAAAAACTCAATCATAGAAGTTGATATTCGTGTTCGATATGATGGCATATAACTTGAGTACACATTGTCTTAGGCCGATGAAACCGCGTGCAATAGCTTCGTCTCGTCGAACTACACGAGTGCAATGCGCGAAGTTTGCGTGTGAAGTATTTGTCTTCGAGAAAAAGTCGATTATACGAAAAACTCAATCATAGAAGTTGATATTCGTGTTCGATATGATGGCATTAAACTTGAGTACACATTTTCGTAGGGCGATGAAACCGCGTGCAATAGCTTTGTCTCGTCGAACTACACGAGTGCAATGCGCGAAGTTTGCGTGTGAACAATTTGTCTTCGAGAAAAAGTCGATTATACATATGCGTTTTTACGACATCGTGGAAATCACTTTTTTTTGGCTGCACCTAGACAAAATCTGGCATCATATTCGGTTTCAGCACGTCGAATAACCAAGGGAATTGATGCGACATCGTTTTCTTTGCGACCACAGCTCACGAAAAACTCAATCATAGAAGTTGATATTCGTGTTCGATATGATGGCATATAACTTGAGTACACATTGTCGTAGGCCGATGAAACCGCGTGCAATAGCTTCGTCTCGTCGAACTACACGAGTGCAATACGCGAAGTTTGCGTGTGAACAATTTGTCTTCGAGAAAAAGTCGATTATACATATGCGTTTTTACGACATCGTGGGAATCACTTTTTTTTGGCTGCACCTAGACAAAATCTGGCATCATATTCGGTCTCAGCACGTCGAATAACCAAGGAAACTGATGCGACATCGTTTTCTTTGCGACCACAGCTTACGAAAAACTCAATCATAGAAGTTGATATTCGTATTCGATATGATGGCATATAACTTGAGTACACATTGTCGTAGGGCGATGAAACCGCGTGCAATAGCTTCGTCTCGTCGAACTACACGAGTGCAATGCGCGAAGTTTGCGTGTGAACAATTTGTCTTCGAGAAAAAGTCAATTATACATATGCGTTTTTACGACATCGTGGGAATCACTTTTTTTTGGCTGCACCTAGACAAAATCTGGCATCATATTCGGTTTCAGCACGTCGAATAACCAAGGAAACTGATGCGACATCGTTTTCTTTGCGACCACAGCTCACGAAAAACTCAATCATAGAAGTTGATATTCGTGTTCGATATGATGGCATATAACTTGAGTACACATTGTCTTAGGCCGATGAAACCGCGTGCAATAGCTTCGTCTCGTCGAACTACACGAGTGCAATGCGCGAAGTTTGCGTGTGAACAATTTGTCTTCGAGAAAAAGTCGATTATACATATGCGTTTTTACGACATCGTGGGAATCACTTTTTTTTGGCTGCACCTAGACAAAATCTGGCATCATATTCGGTTTCAGCACGTCGAATAACCAAGGAAACTGATGCGACATCGTTTTCTTTGCGACCACAGCTCACGAAAAACTCAATCATAGAAGTTGATATTCGTGTTCGATATGATGGCATATAACTTGAGTACACATTGTCGTAGGCCGATGAAACCGCGTGCAATAGCTTCGTCTCGTCGAACTACACGAGTGCAATGCGCGAAGTTTGCGTGTGAACAATTTGTCTTCGAGAAAAAGTCGATTATACATTAGCGTTTTTACGACATCGTGGGAATCACTTTTTTTTGGCTGCACCTAGACAAAATCTGGCATCATATTCGGTTTCAGCACGTCGAATAACCAAGGAAACTGATGCGACATCGTTTTCTTTGCGACCACAGCTCACGAAAAACTCAATCATAGAAGTTGATATTCGTGTTCGATATGATGGCATAGAACTTTAGTACACATTGTCGTAGGCCGATGAAACCGCGTGCAATAGCTTCGTCTCGTCGAAGTACACGAGTGCAATGCGCGAAGTTTGCGTGTGAACAATTTGTCTTCGAGAAAAAGTCGATTATACGAAAAACTCAATCATAGAAGTTGATATTCGTGTTCGATATGATGGCATATAACTTGAGTACACATTTTCGTAGGGCGATGAAACCGCGTGCAATAGCTTTGTCTCGTCGAACTACACGAGTGCAATGCGCGAAGTTTGCGTGTGAACAATTTGTCTTCGAGAAAAAGTCGATTATACATATGCGTTTTTACGACATCGTGGGAATCACTTTTTTTTGGCTGCACCTAGACAAAATCTGGCATCATATTCGGTTTCAGCACGTCGAATAACCAAGGGAATTGATGCGACATCGTTTTCTTTGCGACCACAGCTCACGAAAAACTCAATCATAGAAGTTGATATTCGTGTTCGATATGATGGCATATAACTTGAGTACACATTGTCGTAGGCCGATGAAACCGCGTGCAATAGCTTCGTCTCGTCGAACTACACGAGTGCAATGCGCGAAGTTTGCGTGTGAACAATTTGTCTTCGAGAAAAATTCGATTATACGAAAAACTCAATCATAGAAGTTGATATTCGTGTTCGATATGATGGCATATAACTTGAGTACACATTTTCGTAGGGCGATGAAACCGCGTGCAATAGCTTTGTCTCGTCGAACTACACGAGTGCAATGCGCGAAGTTTGCGTGTGAACAATTTGTCTTCGAGAAAAAGTCGATTATACATATGCGTTTTTACGACATCGTGGGAATCACTTTTTTTTGGCTGCACCTAGACAAAATCTGGCATCATATTCGGTCTCAGCACGTCGAATAACCAAGGAAACTGATGCGACATCGTTTTCTTTGCGACCACAGCTTACGAAAAACTCAATCATAGAAGTTGATATACGTATTCGATATGATGGCATATAACTTGAGTACACATTGTCGTAGGGCGATGAAACCGCGTGCAATAGCTTCGTCTCGTCGAACTACACGAGTGCAATGCGCGAAGTTTGCGTGTGAACAATTTGTCTTCGAGAAAAAGTCAATTATACATATGCGTTTTTACGACATCGTGGGAATCACTTTTTTTTGGCTGCACCTAGACAAAATCTGGCATCATATTCGGTTTCAGCACGTCGAATAACCAAGGGAATTGATGCGACATCGTTTTCTTTGCGACCACAGCTCACGAAAAACTCAATCATAGAAGTTGATATTCGTGTTCGATATGATGGCATATAACTTGAGTACACATTGTCGTAGGCCGATGAAACCGCGTGCACTAGCTTCGTCTCGTCGAACTACACGAGTGCAATGCGCGAAGTTTGCGTGTGAACAATTTGTCTGCGAGAAAAAGTCGATTATACATTAGCGTTTTTACGACATCGTGGGAATCACTTTTTTTTGGCTGCACCTAGACAAAATCTGGCATCATATTCGGTCTCAGCACGTCGAATAACCAAGGAAACTGATGCGACATCGTTTTCTTTGCGACCACAGCTTACGAAAAACTCAATCATAGAAGTTGATATTCGTATTCGATATGATGGCATATAACTTGAGTACACATTGTCGTAGGGCGATGAAACCGCGTGCAATAGCTTCGTCTCGTCGAACTACACGAGTGCAATGCGCGAAGTTTGCGTGTGAACAATTTGTCTTCGAGAAAAAGTCAATTATACATATGCGTTTTTACGACATCGTGGGAATCACTTTTTTTTGGCTGCACCTAGACAAAATCTGGCATCATATTCGGTTTCAGCACGTCGAATAACCAAGGAAACTGATGCGACATCGTTTTCTTTGCGACCACAGCTCACGAAAAACTCAATCATAGAAGTTGATATTCGTGTTCGATATGATGGCATATAACTTGAGTACACATTGTCTTAGGCCGATGAAACCGCGTGCAATAGCTTCGTCTCGTCGAACTACACGAGTGCAATGCGCGAAGTTTGCGTGTGAACAATTTGTCTTCGAGAAAAAGTCGATTATACATATGCGTTTTTACGACATCGTGGGAATCACTTTTTTTTGGCTGCACCTAGACAAAATCTGGCATCATATTCGGTTTCAGCACGTCGAATAACCAAGGAAACTGATGCGACATCGTTTTCTTTGCGACCACAGCTCACGAAAAACTCAATCATAGAAGTTGATATTCGTGTTCGATATGATGGCATATAACTTGAGTACACATTGTCGTAGGCCGATGAAACCGCGTGCAATAGCTTCGTCTCGTCGAACTACACGAGTGCAATGCGCGAAGTTTGCGTGTGAACAATTTGTCTTCGAGAAAAAGTCGATTATACATTAGCGTTTTTACGACATCGTGGGAATCACTTTTTTTTGGCTGCACCTAGACAAAATCTGGCATCATATTCGGTTTCAGCACGTCGAATAACCAAGGAAACTGATGCGACATCGTTTTCTTTGCGACCACAGCTCACGAAAAACTCAATCATAGAAGTTGATATTCGTGTTCGATATGATGGCATAGAACTTTAGTACACATTGTCGTAGGCCGATGAAACCGCGTGCAATAGCTTCGTCTCGTCGAAGTACACGAGTGCAATGCGCGAAGTTTGCGTGTGAACAATTTGTCTTCGAGAAAAAGTCGATTATACGAAAAACTCAATCATAGAAGTTGATATTCGTGTTCGATATGATGGCATATAACTTGAGTACACATTTTCGTAGGGCGATGAAACCGCGTGCAATAGCTTTGTCTCGTCGAACTACACGAGTGCAATGCGCGAAGTTTGCGTGTGAACAATTTGTCTTCGAGAAAAAGTCGATTATACATATGCGTTTTTACGACATCGTGGGAATCACTTTTTTTTGGCTGCACCTAGACAAAATCTGGCATCATATTCGGTTTCAGCACGTCGAATAACCAAGGGAATTGATGCGACATCGTTTTCTTTGCGACCACAGCTCACGAAAAACTCAATCATAGAAGT
The DNA here is from genome assembly GCF_034640455.1 of Diachasmimorpha longicaudata. Taxonomy (NCBI): domain Eukaryota; kingdom Metazoa; phylum Arthropoda; class Insecta; order Hymenoptera; family Braconidae; genus Diachasmimorpha; species Diachasmimorpha longicaudata. The sequence goes on along the minus strand of NC_087239.1, from coordinate 1,657,389 downwards.
TGATATTCGTGTTCGATATGATGGCATATAACTTGAGTACACATTGTCGTAGGCCGATGAAACCGCGTGCAATAGCTTCGTCTCGTCGAACTACACGAGTGCAATGCGCGAAGTTTGCGTGTGAACAATTTGTCTTCGAGAAAAATTCGATTATACGAAAAACTCAATCATAGAAGTTGATATTCGTGTTCGATATGATGGCATATAACTTGAGTACACATTTTCGTAGGGCGATGAAACCGCGTGCAATAGCTTTGTCTCGTCGAACTACACGAGTGCAATGCGCGAAGTTTGCGTGTGAACAATTTGTCTTCGAGAAAAAGTCGATTATACATATGCGTTTTTACGACATCGTGGGAATCACTTTTTTTTGGCTGCACCTAGACAAAATCTGGCATCATATTCGGTCTCAGCACGTCGAATAACCAAGGAAACTGATGCGACATCGTTTTCTCTGCGACCACAGCTTACGAAAAACTCAATCATAGAAGTTGATATTCGTATTCGATATGATGGCATATAACTTGAGTACACATTGTCGTAGGGCGATGAAACCGCGTGCAATAGCTTCGTCTCGTCGAACTACACGAGTGCAATGCGCGAAGTTTGCGTGTGAACAATTTGTCTTCGAGAAAAAGTCAATTATACATATGCGTTTTTACGACATCGTGGGAATCACTTTTTTTTGGCTGCACCTAGACAAAATCTGGCATCATATTCGGTTTCAGCACGTCGAATAACCAAGGGAATTGATGCGACATCGTTTTCTTTGCGACCACAGCTCACGAAAAACTCAATCATAGAAGTTGATATTCGTGTTCGATATGATGGCATATAACTTGAGTACACATTGTCGTAGGCCGATGAAACCGCGTGCACTAGCTTCGTCTCGTCGAACTACACGAGTGCAATGCGCGAAGTTTGCGTGTGAACAATTTGTCTGCGAGAAAAAGTCGATTATACATATGCGTTTTTACGACATCGTGGGAATCACTTTTTTTTGGCTGACACCTAGACAAAATCTGGCATCATATTCGGTTTCAGCACGTCGAATAACCAAGGAAACTGATGCGACATCGTTTTCTTTGCGACCACAGCTCACGAAAAACTCAATCATAGAAGTTGATATTCGTGTTCGATATGATGGCATAGAACTTTAGTACACATTGTCGTAGGCCGATGAAACCGCGTGCAATAGCTTCGTCTCGTCGAACTACACGAGTGCAATGCGCGAAGTTTGCGTGTGAACAATTTGTCTTCGAGAAAAGGTCAATTATACATATGCGTTTTTACGACATCGTGGGAATCACTTTTTTTGGCTGCACCTAGACAAAATCTGGCATCATATTCGGTTTCAGCACGTCGAATAACCAAGGAAACTGATGCGACATCGTTTTCTTTGCGACCACAGCTCACGAAAAACTCAATCATAGAAGTTGATATTCGTGTTCGATATGATGGCATATAACTTGAGTACACATTGTCGTAGGCCGATGAAACCGCGTGCAATAGCTTCGTCTCGTCGAACTACACGAGTGCAATGCGCGAAGTTTGCGTGTGAATAATTTGTCTTCGAGAAAAAGTCGATTATACATTAGCGTTTTTACGACATCGTGGGAATCACTTTTTTTTGGCTGCACCTAGACAAAATCTGGCATCATATTCGGTCTCAGCACGTCGAATAACCAAGGAAACTGATGTGACATCGTTTTCTTTGCGACCACAGCTCACGAAAAACTCAATCATAGAAGTTGATATTCGTGTTCGATATGATGGCATATAACTTGAGTACACATTGTCGTAGGCCGATGAAACCGCGTGCAATAGCCTCGTCTCGTCGAACTACACGAGTGCAATGCGCGAAGTTTGCGTGTGAACAATTTGTCTTCGAGAAAAAGTCGATTATACATATGCGTTTTTACGACATCGTGGGAATCACTTTTTTTTGACTGCACCTAGACAAAATCTGGCATCATATTCGGTTTCAGCACGTCGAATAACCAAGGAAACTGATGCGACATCGTTTTCTTTGCGACCACAGCTCACGAAAAACTCAATCATAGAAGTTGATATTCGTGTTCGATATGATGGCATATAACTTGAGTACACATTGTCTTAGGCCGATGAAACCGCGTGCAATAGCTTCGTCTCGTCGAACTACACGAGTGCAATGCACGAAGTTTGCGTGTGAACAATTTGTCTTCGAGAAAAAGTCGATTATACATATGCGTTTTTACGACATCGTGGGAATCACTTTTTTTTGGCTGCACCTAGACAAAATCTGGCATCATATTCGGTTTCAGCACGTCGAATAACCAAGGAAACTGATGCGACATCGTTTTCTTTGCGACCACAGCTCACGAAAAACTCAATCATAGAAGTTGATATTCGTGTTCGATATGATGGCATATAACTTGAGTACACATTGTCTTAGGCCGATGAAACCGCGTGCAATAGCTTCGTCTCGTCGAACTACACGAGTGCAATGCGCGAAGTTTGCGTGTGAACAATTTGTCTTCGAGAAAAAGTCGATTATACATATGCGTTTTTACGACATCGTGGGAATCACTTTTTTTTGGCTGCACCTAGACAAAATCTGGCATCATATTCGGTTTCAGCACGTCGAATAACCAAGGAAACTGATGCGACATCGTTTTCTTTGCGACCACAGCTCACGAAAAACTCAATCATAGAAGTTGATATTCGTGTTCGATATGATGGCATATAACTTGAGTACACATTGTCGTAGGCCGATGAAACCGCGTGCAATAGCTTCGTCTCGTCGAACTATACGAGTGCAATGCGCGAAGTTTGCGTGTGAACAATTTGTCTTCGAGAAAAAGTCGATTATACATTAGCGTTTTTACGACATCGTGGGAATCACTTTTTTTTGGCTGCACCTAGACAAAATCTGGCATCATATTCGGTTTCAGCACGTCGAATAACCGAGGAAACTGATGCGACATCGTTTTCTTTGCGACCACAGCTCACGAAAAACTCAATCATAGAAGTTGATATTCGTGTTCGATATGATGGCATAGAACTTTAGTACACATTGTCGTAGGCCGATGAAACCGCGTGCAATAGCTTCGTCTCGTCGAAGTACACGAGTGCAATGCGCGAAGTTTGCGTGTGAACAATTTGTCTTCGAGAAAAAGTCGATTATACGAAAAACTCAATCATAGAAGTTGATATTCGTGTTCGATATGATGGCATATAACTTGAGTACACATTTTCGTAGGGCGATGAAACCGCGTGCAATAGCTTTGTCTCGTCGAACTACACGAGTGCAATGCGCGAAGTTTGCGTGTGAACAATTTGTCTTCGAGAAAAAGTCGATTATACATATGCGTTTTTACGACATCGTGGGAATCACTTTTTTTTGGCTGCACCTAGACAAAATCTGGCATCATATTCGGTTTCAGCACGTCGAATAACCAAGGGAATTGATGCGACATCGTTTTCTTTGCGACCACAGCTCACGAAAAACTCAATCATAGAAGTTGATATTCGTGTTCGATATGATGGCATATAACTTGAGTACACATTGTCGTAGGCCGATGAAACCGCGTGCAATAGCTTCGTCTCGTCGAACTACACGAGTGCAATGCGCGAAGTTTGCGTGTGAACAATTTGTCTTCGAGAAAAATTCGATTATACGAAAAACTCAATCATAGAAGTTGATATTCGTGTTCGATATGATGGCATATAACTTGAGTACACATTTTCGTAGGGCGATGAAACCGCGTGCAATAGCTTTGTCTCGTCGAACTACACGAGTGCAATGCGCGAAGTTTGCGTGTGAACAATTTGTCTTCGAGAAAAAGTCGATTATACATATGCGTTTTTACGACATCGTGGGAATCACTTTTTTTTGGCTGCACCTAGACAAAATCTGGCATCATATTCGGTTTCAGCACGTCGAATAACCAAGGGAATTGATGCGACATCGTTTTCTTTGCGACCACAGCTCACGAAAAACTCAATCATAGAAGTTGATATTCGTGTTCGATATGATGGCATATAACTTGAGTACACATTGTCGTAGGCCGATGAAACCGCGTGCACTAGCTTCGTCTCGTCGAACTACACGAGTGCAATGCGCGAAGTTTGCGTGTGAACAATTTGTCTGCGAGAAAAAGTCGATTATACATATGCGTTTTTACGACATCGTGGGAATCACTTTTTTTTGGCTGACACCTAGACAAAATCTGGCATCATATTCGGTTTCAGCACGTCGAATAACCAAGGAAACTGATGCGACATCGTTTTCTTTGCGACCACAGCTCACGAAAAACTCAATCATAGAAGTTGATATTCGTGTTCGATATGATGGCATAGAACTTTAGTACACATTGTCGTAGGCCGATGAAACCGCGTGCAATAGCTTCGTCTCGTCGAACTACACGAGTGCAATGCGCGAAGTTTGCGTGTGAACAATTTGTCTTCGAGAAAAGGTCAATTATACATATGCGTTTTTACGACATCGTGGGAATCACTTTTTTTGGCTGCACCTAGACAAAATCTGGCATCATATTCGGTTTCAGCACGTCGAATAACCAAGGAAACTGATGCGACATCGTTTTCTTTGCGACCACAGCTCACGAAAAACTCAATCATAGAAGTTGATATTCGTGTTCGATATGATGGCATATAACTTGAGTACACATTGTCGTAGGCCGATGAAACCGCGTGCAATAGCTTCGTCTCGTCGAACTACACGAGTGCAATGCGCGAAGTTTGCGTGTGAATAATTTGTCTTCGAGAAAAAGTCGATTATACATTAGCGTTTTTACGACATCGTGGGAATCACTTTTTTTTGGCTGCACCTAGACAAAATCTGGCATCATATTCGGTCTCAGCACGTCGAATAACCAAGGAAACTGATGTGACATCGTTTTCTTTGCGACCACAGCTCACGAAAAACTCAATCATAGAAGTTGATATTCGTGTTCGATATGATGGCATATAACTTGAGTACACATTGTCGTAGGCCGATGAAACCGCGTGCAATAGCCTCGTCTCGTCGAACTACACGAGTGCAATGCGCGAAGTTTGCGTGTGAACAATTTGTCTTCGAGAAAAAGTCGATTATACATATGCGTTTTTACGACATCGTGGGAATCACTTTTTTTTGGCTGCACCTAGACAAAATCTGGCATCATATTCGGTTTCAGCACGTCGAATAACCAAGGAAACTGATGCGACATCGTTTTCTTTGCGACCACAGCTCACGAAAAACTCAATCATAGAAGTTGATATTCGTGTTCGATATGATGGCATATAACTTGAGTACACATTGTCTTAGGCCGATGAAACCGCGTGCAATAGCTTCGTCTCGTCGAACTACACGAGTGCAATGCACGAAGTTTGCGTGTGAACAATTTGTCTTCGAGAAAAAGTCGATTATACATATGCGTTTTTACGACATCGTGGGAATCACTTTTTTTTGGCTGCACCTAGACAAAATCTGGCATCATATTCGGTTTCAGCACGTCGAATAACCAAGGAAACTGATGCGACATCGTTTTCTTTGCGACCACAGCTCACGAAAAACTCAACCATAGAAGTTGATATTCGTGTTCGATATGATGGCATATAACTTGAGTACACATTGTCGTAGGCCGATGAAATCGCGTGCAATAGCTTCGTCTCGTCGAACTACACGAGTGCAATGTGCGAAGTTTGCGTGTGAACAATTTGTCTTCGAGAAAAAGTCGATTATACATATGCGTTTTTACGACATCGTGGGAATCACTTTTTTTTGGCTGCACCTAGACAAAATCTGGCATCATATTCGGTTTCAGCACGTCGAATAACCAAGGAAACTGATGCGACATCGTTTTCTTTGCGACCACAGCTCACGAAAAACTCAACCATAGAAGTTGATATTCGTGTTCGATATGATGGCATATAACTTGAGTACACATTGTCGTAGGCCGATGAAACCGCGTGCAATAGCTTCGTCTCGTCGAACTACACGATTGCAATGTGCGAAGTTTGCGTGTGAACAATTTGTCTTCGAGAAAAAGTCGATTATACGAAAAACTCAATCATAGAAGTTGATATTCGTGTTCGATATGATGGCATTAAACTTGAGTACACATTTTCGTAGGGCGATGAAACCGCGTGCAATAGCTTTGTCTCGTCGAACTACACGAGTGCAATGCGCGAAGTTTGCGTGTGAACAATTTGTCTTCGAGAAAAAGTCGATTATACATATGCGTTTTTACGACATCGTGGAAATCACTTTTTTTTGGCTGCACCTAGACAAAATCTGGCATCATATTCGGTTTCAGCACGTCGAATAACCAAGGGAATTGATGCGACATCGTTTTCTTTGCGACCACAGCTCACGAAAAACTCAATCATAGAAGTTGATATTCGTGTTCGATATGATGGCATATAACTTGAGTACACATTGTCGTAGGCCGATGAAACCGCGTGCAATAGCTTCGTCTCGTCGAACTACACGAGTGCAATACGCGAAGTTTGCGTGTGAACAATTTGTCTTCGAGAAAAAGTCGATTATACATATGCGTTTTTACGACATCGTGGGAATCACTTTTTTTTGGCTGCACCTAGAAAAAATCTGGCATCATATTCGGTTTCAGCACGTCGAATAACAAAGGAAACTGATGCGACATCGTTTTCTTTGCGACCACAGCTCACGAAAAACTCAATCATAGAAGTTGATATTCGTGTTCGATATGATGGCATAGAACTTTAGTACACATTGTCGTAGGCCGATGAAACCGCGTGCAATAGCTTCGTCTCGTCGAAGTACACGAGTGCAATGCGCGAAGTTTGCGTGTGAACAATTTGTCTTCGAGAAAAAGTCGATTATACGAAAAACTCAATCATAGAAGTTGATATTCGTGTTCGATATGATGGCATATAACTTGAGTACACATTTTCGTAGGGCGATGAAACCGCGTGCAATAGCTTTGTCTCGTCGAACTACACGAGTGCAATGCGCGAAGTTTGCGTGTGAACAATTTGTCTTCGAGAAAAAGTCGATTATACATATGCGTTTTTACGACATCGTGGGAATCACTTTTTTTTGGCTGCACCTAGACAAAATCTGGCATCATATTCGGTTTCAGCACGTCGAATAACCAAGGGAATTGATGCGACATCGTTTTCTTTGCGACCACAGCTCACGAAAAACTCAATCATAGAAGTTGATATTCGTGTTCGATATGATGGCATATAACTTGAGTACACATTGTCGTAGGCCGATGAAACCGCGTGCAATAGCTTCGTCTCGTCGAACTACACGAGTGCAATGCGCGAAGTTTGCGTGTGAACAATTTGTCTTCGAGAAAAAGTCGATTATACGAAAAACTCAATCATAGAAGTTGATATTCGTGTTCGATATGATGGCATTAAACTTGAGTACACATTTTCGTAGGGCGATGAAACCGCGTGCAATAGCTTTGTCTCGTCGAACTACACGAGTGCAATGCGCGAAGTTTGCGTGTGAACAATTTGTCTTCGAGAAAAAGTCGATTATACATATGCGTTTTTACGACATCGTGGAAATCACTTTTTTTTGGCTGCACCTAGACAAAATCTGGCATCATATTCGGTTTCAGCACGTCGAATAACCAAGGGAATTGATGCGACATCGTTTTCTTTGCGACCACAGCTCACGAAAAACTCAATCATAGAAGTTGATATTCGTGTTCGATATGATGGCATATAACTTGAGTACACATTGTCGTAGGCCGATGAAACCGCGTGCAATAGCTTCGTCTCGTCGAACTACACGAGTGCAATACGCGAAGTTTGCGTGTGAACAATTTGTCTTCGAGAAAAAGTCGATTATACATATGCGTTTTTACGACATCGTGGGAATCACTTTTTTTTGGCTGCACCTAGAAAAAATCTGGCATCATATTCGGTCTCAGCACGTCGAATAACCAAGGAAACTGATGCGACATCGTTTTCTTTGCGACCACAGCTTACGAAAAACTCAATCATAGAAGTTGATATTCGTATTCGATATGATGGCATATAACTTGAGTACACATTGTCGTAGGGCGATGAAACCGCGTGCAATAGCTTCGTCTCGTCGAACTACACGAGTGCAATGCGCGAAGTTTGCGTGTGAACAATTTGTCTTCGAGAAAAAGTCAATTATACATATGCGTTTTTACGACATCGTGGGAATCACTTTTTTTTGGCTGCACCTAGACAAAATCTGGCATCATATTCGGTTTCAGCACGTCGAATAACCAAGGAAACTGATGCGACATCGTTTTCTTTGCGACCACAGCTCACGAAAAACTCAATCATAGAAGTTGATATTCGTGTTCGATATGATGGCATATAACTTGAGTACACATTGTCTTAGGCCGATGAAACCGCGTGCAATAGCTTCGTCTCGTCGAACTACACGAGTGCAATGCGCGAAGTTTGCGTGTGAACAATTTGTCTTCGAGAAAAAGTCGATTATACATATGCGTTTTTACGACATCGTGGGAATCACTTTTTTTTGGCTGCACCTAGACAAAATCTGGCATCATATTCGGTTTCAGCACGTCGAATAACCAAGGAAACTGATGCGACATCGTTTTCTTTGCGACCACAGCTCACGAAAAACTCAATCATAGAAGTTGATATTCGTGTTCGATATGATGGCATATAACTTGAGTACACATTGTCGTAGGCCGATGAAACCGCGTGCAATAGCTTCGTCTCGTCGAACTACACGAGTGCAATGCGCGAAGTTTGCGTGTGAACAATTTGTCTTCGAGAAAAATTCGATTATACGAAAAACTCAATCATAGAAGTTGATATTCGTGTTCGATATGATGGCATATAACTTGAGTACACATTTTCGTAGGGCGATGAAACCGCGTGCAATAGCTTTGTCTCGTCGAACTACACGAGTGCAATGCGCGAAGTTTGCGTGTGAACAATTTGTCTTCGAGAAAAAGTCGATTATACATATGCGTTTTTACGACATCGTGGGAATCACTTTTTTTTGGCTGCACCTAGACAAAATCTGGCATCATATTCGGTTTCAGCACGTCGAATAACCAAGGGAATTGATGCGACATCGTTTTCTTTGCGACCACAGCTCACGAAAAACTCAATCATAGAAGTTGATATTCGTGTTCGATATGATGGCATATAACTTGAGTACACATTGTCGTAGGCCGATGAAACCGCGTGCAATAGCTTCGTCTCGTCGAACTACACGAGTGCAATGCGCGAAGTTTGCGTGTGAACAATTTGTCTTCGAGAAAAAGTCGATTATACGAAAAACTCAATCATAGAAGTTGATATTCGTGTTCGATATGATGGCATATAACTTGAGTACACATTTTCGTAGGGCGATGAAACCGCGTGCAATAGCTTTGTCTCGTCGAACTACACGAGTGCAATGCGCGAAGTTTGCGTGTGAACAATTTGTCTTCGAGAAAAAGTCGATTATACATATGCGTTTTTACGACATCGTGGAAATCACTTTTTTTTGGCTGCACCTAGACAAAATCTGGAATCATATTCGGTTTCAGCACGTCGAATAACCAAGGGAATTGATGCGACATCGTTTTCTTTGCGACCACAGCTCACGAAAAACTCAATCATAGAAGTTGATATTCGTGTTCGATATGATGGCATATAACTTGAGTACACATTGTCGTAGGCCGATGAAACCGCGTGCAATAGCTTCGTCTCGTCGAACTACACGAGTGCAATACGCGAAGTTTTCGTGTGAACAATTTGTCTTCGAGAAAAAGTCGATTATACATATGCGTTTTTACGACATCGTGGGAATCACTTTTTTTTGGCTGCACCTAGACAAAATCTGGCATCATATTCGGTCTCAGCACGTCGAATAACCAAGGAAACTGATGCGACATCCTTTTCTTTGCGACCACAGCTTACGAAAAACTCAATCATAGAAGTTGATATTCGTATTCGATATGATGGCATATAACTTGAGTACACATTGTCGTAGGGCGATGAAACCGCGTGCAATAGCTTCGTCTCGTCGAACTACACGAGTGCAATGCGCGAAGTTTGCGTGTGAACAATTTGTCTTCGAGAAAAAGTCAATTATACATATGCGTTTTTACGACATCGTGGGAATCACTTTTTTTTGGCTGCACCTAGACAAAATCTGGCATCATATTCGGTTTCAGCACGTCGAATAACCAAGGAAACCGATGCGACATCGTTTTCTTTGCGACCACAGCTCACGAAAAACTCAATCATAGAAGTTGATATTCGTGTTCGATATGATGGCATATAACTTGAGTACACATTGTCTTAGGCCGATGAAACCGCGTGCAATAGCTTCGTCTCGTCGAACTACACGAGTGCAATGCGCGAAGTTTGCGTGTGAACAATTTGTCTTCGAGAAAAAGTCGATTATACATTAGCGTTTTTACGACATCGTGGGAATCACTTTTTTTTGGCTGCACCTAGACAAAATCTGGCATCATATTCGGTTTCAGCACGTCGAATAACCAAGGAAACTGATGCGACATCGTTTTCTTTGCGACCACAGCTCACGAAAAACTCAATCATAGAAGTTGATATTCGTGTTCGATATGATGGCATATAACTTGAGTACACATTGTCGTAGGCCGATGAAACCGCGTGCAATAGCTTCGTCTCGTCGAACTACACGAGTGCAATGCGCGAAGTTTGCGTGTGAACAATTTGTCTTCGAGAAAAAGTCAATTATACATATGCGTTTTTACGACATCGTGGGAATCACTTTTTTTTGGCTGCACCTAGACAAAATCTGGCATCATATTCGGTTTCAGCACGTCGAATAACCAAGGAAACCGATGCGACATCGTTTTCTTTGCGACCACAGCTCACGAAAAACTCAATCATAGAAGTTGATATTCGTGTTCGATATGATGGCATATAACTTGAGTACACATTGTCTTAGGCCGATGAAACCGCGTGCAATAGCTTCGTCTCGTCGAACTACACGAGTGCAATGCGCGAAGTTTGCGTGTGAACAATTTGTCTTCGAGAAACAGTCGATTATACGAAAAACTCAATCATAGAAGTTGATATTCGTGTTCGATATGATGGCATATAACTTGAGTACACATTTTCGTAGGGCGATGAAACCGCGTGCAATAGCTTTGTCTCGTCGAACTACACGAGTGCAATGCGCGAAGTTTGCGTGTGAACAATTTGTCTTCGAGAAAAAGTCGATTATACATATGCGTTTTTACGACATCGTGGGAATCACTTTTTTTTGGCTGCACCTAGACAAAATCTGGCATCATATTCGGTTTCAGCACGTCGAATAACCAAGGGAATTGATGCGACATCGTTTTCTTTGCGAGCACAGCTCACGAAAAACTCAATCATAGAAGTTGATATTCGTGTTCGATATGATGGCATATAACTTGAGTACACATTGTCGTAGGCCGATGAAACCGCGTGCAATAGCTTCGTCTCGTCGAACTACACGAGTGCAATGCGCGAAGTTTGCGTGTGAACAATTTGTCTTCGAGAAAAAGTCGATTATACATATGCGTTTTTACGACATCGTGGGAATCACTTTTTTTTGGCTGCACCTAGACAAAATCTGGCATCATATTCGGTTTCAGCACGTCGAATAACCAAGGGAATTGATGCGACATCGTTTTCTTTGCGACCACAGCTCACGAAAAACTCAATCATAGAAGTTGATATTCGTGTTCTATATGATGGCATATAACTTGAGTACACATTGTCGTAGGCCGATGAAACCGCGTGCAATAGCTTCGTCTCGTCGAACTACACGAGTGCAATGCGCGAAGTTTGCGTGTGAACAATTTGTCTTCGAGAAAAAGTCGATTATACATATGCGTTTTTACGACATCGTGGGAATCACTTTTTTTTGGCTGCACCTAGACAAAATCTGGCATCATATTCGGTCTCAGCACGTCGAATAACCAAGGAAACTGATGCGACATCGTTTTCTTTGCGACCACAGCTTACGAAAAACTCAATCATAGAAGTTGATATTCGTATTCGATATGATGGCATATAACTTGAGTACACATTGTCGTAGGGCGATGAAACCGCGTGCAATAGCTTCGTCTCGTCGAACTACACGAGTGCAATGCGCGAAGTTTGCGTGTGAACAATTTGTCTTCGAGAAAAAGTCGATTATACATTAGCGTTTTTACGACATCGTGGGAATCACTTTTTTTTGGCTGCACCTAGACAAAATCTGGCATCATATTCGGTCTCAGCACGTCGAATAACCAAGGAAACAGATGTGACATCGTTTTCTTTGCGACCACAGCTCACGAAAAACTCAATCATAGAAGTTGATATTCGTGTTCGATATGATGGCATATAACTTGAGTACACATTGTCGTAGGGCGATGAAACCGCGTGCAATAGCTTCGTCTCGTCGAACTACACGAGTGCAATGCGCGAAGTTTGCGTGTGAACAATTTGTCTTCGAGAAAAAGTCGATTATAGATTAGCGTTTTTACGACATCGTGGGAATCACTTTTTTTTGGCTGCACCTAGAGAAAATCTGGCATCATATTCGGTTTCAGCACGTCGAATAACCAAGGAAACTGATGCGACATCGTTTTCTTTGCGACCACAGCTCACGAAAAACTCAATCATAGAAGTTGATATTCGTGTTCGATATGATGGCATATAACTTGAGGACACATTGTCGTAGGCCGATGAAACCGCGTGCAATAGCTTCGTCTCGTCGAACTACACGGGTGCAATGCTCGAAGTTTGCGTGTGAACAATTTGTCTTCGAGAAAAAGTCGATTATACGAAAAACTCAATCATAGAAGTTGATATTCGTGTTCGATATGATGGCATATAACTTGAGTACACATTGTCGTAGGCCGATGAAACCGCGTGCAATAGCTTCGTCTCGTCGAACTACACGAGTGCAATGCGCGAAATTTGCGTGTGAACAATTTGTCTTCGAGAAAAAGTCGATTATACATTAGCGTTTTTACGACATCGTGGGAATCACTTTTTTTTGGCTGCACCTAGACAAAATCTGGCATCATATTCGGTTTCAGCACGTCGAATAACCATGGAAACTGATGCGAGATCGTTTTCTTTGCGACAACAGCTCACGAAAAACTCAATCATAGAAGTTGATATTCGTGTTCGATATGATGGCATATAACTTGAGTACACATTGTCGTAGGCCGATGAAACCGCGTGCAATAGCTTCGTCTCGTCGAACTACACGGGTGCAATGCTCGAAGTTTGCGTGTGAACAATTTGTCTTCGAGAAAAAGTCGATTATACGAAAAACTCAATCATAGAAGTTGATATTCGTGTTCGATATGATGGCATATAACTTGAGTACACATTGTCGTAGGCCGATGAAAGCGTGCAATAGCTTCGTCTCGTCGAACTACACGAGTGCAATGCGCGAAGTTTGCGTGTGAACAATTTGTCTTCGAGAAAAAGTCGATTATACATATGCGTTTTTACGACATCGTGGGAATCACTTTTTTTTGGCTGCACCTAGACAAAATCTGGCATCATATTCGGTTTCAGCACGTCCAATAACCAAGGAAACTGATGCGACATCGTTTTCTTTGCGACCACAGCTCACGAAAAACTCAATCATAGAAGTTGATATTCGTGTTCGATATGATGGCATATAACTGGAGTACACATTGTCGTAAGCCGATGAAACCGCGTGCAATAGCTTCGTCTCGTCGAACTACACGAGTGCAATGCGCGAAGTTTGCGTGTGAACAATTTGTCTTCGAGAAAAAGTCGATTATACATATGCGTTTTTACGACATCGTGGGAATCACTTTTTTTTGGCTGCACCTAGACAAAATCTGGCATCATATTCGGTTTCAGCACGTCGAATAACAAAGGAAACTGATGCGACATCGTTTTCTTTGCGACCACAGCTCACGAAAAACTCAATCATAGAAGTTGATATTCGTGTTCGATATGATGGCATATAACTTGAGTACACATTGTCTTAGGCCGATGAAACCGCGTGCAATAGCTTCGTCTCGTCGAACTACACGAGTGCAATGCGCGAAGTTTGCGTGTGAACAATTTGTCTTCGAGAAAAAGTCGATTATACATATGCGTTTTTACGACATCGTGGGAATCACTTTTTTTTGGCTGCACCTAGACAAAATCTGGCATCATATTCGGTTTCAGCACGTCGAATAACCAAGGAAACTGATGCGACATCGTTTTCTTTGCGAACACAGCTCACGAAAAACTCAATCATAGAAGTTGATATTCGTGTTCGATATGATGGCATATAACTTGAGTACACATTGTCGTAGGCCGATGAAACCGCGTGCAATAGCTTCGTCTCGTCGAACTACACGAGTGCAATGCGCGAAGTTTGCGTGTGAACAATTTGTCTTCGAGAAAAAGTCGATTATACATATGCGTTTTTACGACATCGTGGGAATCACTTTTTTTTGGCTGCACCTAGACAAAATCTGGCATCATATTCGGTTTCAGCACGTCGAATAACAAAGGAAACTGATGCGACATCGTTTTCTTTGCGACCACAGCTCACGAAAAACTCAATCATAGAAGTTGATATTCGTGTTCGATATGATGGCATATAACTTGAGTACACATTGTCTTAGGCCGATGAAACCGCGTGCAATAGCTTCGTCTCGTCGAACTACACGAGTGCAATGCGCGAAGTTTGCGTGTGAACAATTTGTCTTCGAGAAAAGGCGATTATACATATGCGTTTTTACGACATCGTGGGAATCACTTTTTTTTGGCTGCACCTAGACAAAATCTGGCATCATATTCGGTTTCAGCACGTCGAATAACCAAGGAAACTGATGCGACATCGTTTTCTTTGCGAACACAGCTCACGAAAAACTCAATCATAGAAGTTGATATTCGTGTTCGATATGATGGCATATAACTTGAGTACACATTGTCGTAGGCCGATGAAACCGCGTGCAATAGCTTCGTCTCGTCGAACTACACGAGTGCAATGCGCGAAGTTTGCGTGTGAACAATTTGTCTTCGAGAAAAAGTCGATTATACATTAGCGTTTTTACGACATCGTGGGAATCACTTTTTTTTGGCTGCACCTAGACAAAATCTGGCATCATATTCGGTTTCAGCACGTCGAATAACCAAGGAAACTGATGCGACATCGTTTTCTTTGCGACCACAGCTCACGAAAAACTCAATCATAGAAGTTGATATTCGTGTTCGATATGATGGCATATAACTTGAGTACACATTGTCGCAGGCCAATGAAACCGCGTGCACTAGCTTCGTCTCGTCGAACTACACGAGTGCAATGCGCGAAGTTTGCGTGTGAACAATTTGTCTTCAAGAAAAAGTCGATTATACATATGCGTTTTTACGACATCGTGGGAATCACTTTTTTTTGGCTGCACCTAGACAAAATCTGGCATCATATTCGGTCTCAGCACGTCGAATAACCAAGGAAACTGATGTGACATCATTTTCTTTGCGACCACAGCTCACGAAAAACTCAATCATAGAAGTTGATATTCGTGTTCGATATGATGGCATATAACTTGAGTACACATTGTCGTAGGGCGATGAAACCGCGTGCAATAGCTTCGTCTCGTCGAACTACACGAGTGCAATGCGCGAAGTTTGCGTGTGAACAATTTGTCTTCGAGAAAAAGTCGATTATACAAAAAACTCAATCATAGAAGTTGATATTCGTGTTCGATATGATGGCATATAACTTGAGTACACATTTTCGTAGGGCGATGAAACCGCGTGCAATAGCTTTGTCTCGTCGAACTACACGAGTGCAATTCGCGAAGTTTGCGTGTGAACAATTTGTCTTCGAGAAAAAGTCGATTATACATATGCGTTTTTACGACATCGTGGGAATCACTTTTTTTTGGCTGCACCTAGACAAAATCTGGCATCATATTCGGTTTCAGCACGTCGAATAACCAAGGGAATTGATGCGACATCGTTTTCTTTGCGACCACAGCTCACGAAAAACTCAATCATAGAAGTTGATATTCGTGTTCGATATGATGGCATATAACTTGAGTACACATTGTCGTAGGCCGATGAAACCGCGTGCAATAGCTTCGTCTCGTCGAACTACACGAGTGCAATGCGCGAAGTTTGCGTGTGAACAATTTGTCTTCGAGAAAAATTCGATTATACGAAAAACTCAATCATAGAAGTTGATATTCGTGTTCGATATGATGGCATATAACTTGAGTACACATTTTCGTAGGGCGATGAAACCGCGTGCAATAGCTTTGTCTCGTCGAACTACACGAGTGCAATGCGCGAAGTTTGCGTGTGAACAATTTGTCTTCGAGAAAAAGTCGATTATACATATGCGTTTTTACGACATCGTGGGAATCACTTTTTTTTGGCTGCACCTAGACAAAATCTGGCATCATATTCGGTTTCAGCACGTCGAATAACCAAGGGAATTGATGCGACATCGTTTTCTTTGCGACCACAGCTCACGAAAAACTCAATCATAGAAGTTGATATTCGTGTTCGATATGATGGCATATAACTTGAGTACACATTGTCGTAGGCCGATGAAACCGCGTGCAATAGCTTCGTCTCGTCGAACTACACGAGTGCAATACGCGAAGTTTGCGTGTGAACAATTTGTCTTCAAGAAAAAGTCGATTATACATATGCGTTTTTACGACATCGTGGGAATCACTTTTTTTTGGCTGCACCTAGACAAAATCTGGCATCATATTCGGTCTCAGCACGTCGAATAACCAAGGAAACTGATGCGACATCGTTTTCTTTGCGACCACAGCTTACGAAAAACTCAATCATAGAAGTTGATATTCGTATTCGATATGATGGCATATAACTTGAGTACACATTGTCGTAGGGCGATGAAACCGCGTGCAATAGCTTCGTCTCGTCGAACTACACGAGTGCAATGCGCGAAGTTTGCGTGTGAACAATTTGTCTTCGAGAAAAAGTCAATTATACATATGCGTTTTTACGACATCGTGGGAATCACTTTTTTTTGGCTGCACCTAGACAAAATCTGGCATCATATTCGGTTTCAGCACGTCGAATAACCAAGGAAACTGATGCGACATCGTTTTCTTTGCGACCACAGCTCACGAAAAACTCAATCATAGAAGTTGATATTCGTGTTCGATATGATGGCATATAACTTGAGTACACATTGTCTTAGGCCGATGAAACCGCGTGCAATAGCTTCGTCTCGTCGAACTACACGAGTGCAATGCGCGAAGTTTGCGTGTGAACAATTTGTCTTCGAGAAAAAGTCGATTATACATATGCGTTTTTACGACATCGTGGGAATCACTTTTTTTTGGCTGCACCTAGACAAAATCTGGCATCATATTCGGTTTCAGCACGTCGAATAACCAAGGAAACTGATGCGACATCGTTTTCTTTGCGACCACAGCTCACGAAAAACTCAATCATAGAAGTTGATATTCGTGTTCGATATGATGGCATATAACTTGAGTACACATTGTCGTAGGCCGATGAAACCGCGTGCAATAGCTTCGTCTCGTCGAACTACACGAGTGCAATGCGCGAAGTTTGCGTGTGAACAATTTGTCTTCGAGAAAAAGTCGATTATACATTAGCGTTTTTACGACATCGTGGGAATCACTTTTTTTTGGCTGCACCTAGACAAAATCTGGCATCATATTCGGTTTCAGCACGTCGAATAACCAAGGAAACTGATGCGACATCATTTTCTTTGCGACCACAGCTCACGAAAAACTCAACCATAGAAGTTGATATTCGTGTTCGATATGATGGCATATAACTTGAGTACACATTGTCGTAGGCCGATGAAACCGCGTGCAATAGCTTCGTCTCGTCGAACTACACGAGTGCAATGTGCGAAGTTTGCGTGTGAACAATTTGTCTTCGAGAAAAAGTCGATTATACATATGCGTTTTTACGACATCGTGGGAATCACTTTTTTTTGGCTGCACCTAGACAAAATCTGGCATCATATACGGTTTCAGCACGTCGAATAACCAAGGAAACTGATGCGACATCGTTTTCTTTGCGACCACAGCTCACGAATAACTCAATCATAGAAGTTGATATTCGTGTTCGATATGATGGCATAGAACTTTAGTACACATTGTCGTAGGCCGATGAAACCGCGTGCAATAGCTTCGTCTCGTCGAAGTACACGAGTGCAATGCGCGAAGTTTGCGTGTGAACAATTTGTCTTCGAGAAACAGTCGATTATACGAAAAACTCAATCATAGAAGTTGATATTCGTGTTCGATATGATGGCATATAACTTGAGTACACATTTTCGTAGGGCGATGAAACCGCGTGCAATAGCTTTGTCTCGTCGAACTACACGAGTGCAATGCGCGAAGTTTGCGTGTGAACAATTTGTCTTCGAGAAAAAGTCGATTATACATATGCGTTTTTACGACATCGTGGGAATCACTTTTTTTTGGCTGCACCTAGACAAAATCTGGCATCATATTCGGTTTCAGCACGTCGAATAACCAAGGGAATTGATGCGACATCGTTTTCTTTGCGACCACAGCTCACGAAAAACTCAATCATAGAAGTTGATATTCGTGTTCGATATGATGGCATATAACTTGAGTACACATTGTCGTAGGCCGATGAAAGCGTGCAATAGCTTCGTCTCGTCGAACTACACGAGTGCAATGCGCGAAGTTTGCGTGTGAACAATTTGTCTTCGAGAAAAAGTCGATTATACATTAGCGTTTTTACGACATCATGGGAATCACTTTTTTTTGGCTGCACCTAGACAAAATCTGGCATCATATTCGGTTTCAGCACGTCGAATAACCAAGGAAACTGATGCGACATCGTTTTCTTTGCGACCACAGCTCACGAAAAACTCAATCATAGAAGTTGATATTCGTGTTCGATATGATGGCATATAACTTGAGTACACATTGTCGTAGGCCAATGAAACCGCGTGCACTAGCTTCGTCTCGTCGAACTACACGAGTGCAATGCGCGAAGTTTGCGTGTGAACAATTTGTCTGCGAGAAAAAGTCGATTATACATATGCGTTTTTACGACATCGTGGGAATCACTTTTTTTTGGCTGACACCTAGACAAAATCTGGCATCATATTCGGTTTCAGCACGTCGAATAACCAAGGGAACTGATGCGACATCGTTTTCTTTGGGACCACAGCTCACGAAAAACTCAATCATAGAAGTTGATATTCGTGTTCGATATGATGGCATAGAACTTTAGTACACATTGTCGTAGGCCGATGAAACCGCGTGCAATAGCTTCGTCTCGTCGAACTACACGAGTGCAATGCGCGAAGTTTGCGTGTGAACAATTTGTCTTCGAGAAAAAGTCAATTATACATATGCGTTTTTACGACATCGTGGGAATCACTTTTTTTGGCTGCACCTAGACAAAATCTGGCATCATATTCGGTTTCAGCACGTCGAATAACCGAGGAAACTGATGCGACATCGTTTTCTTTGCGACCACAGCTCACGAAAAACTCAATCATAGAAGTTGATATTCGTGTTCGATATGATGGCATATAACTTGAGTACACATTGTCGTAGGCCGATGAAACCGCGTGCAATGGCTTCGTCTCGTCGAACTACACGGGTGCAATGCTCGAAGTTTGCGTGTGAACAATTTGTCTTCGAGAAAAAGTCGATTATACGAAAAACTCAATCATAGAAGTTGATATTCGTGTTCGATATGATGGCATATAACTTGAGTACACATTGTCGTAGGCCGATGAAACCGCGTGCAATAGCTTCGTCTCGTCGAACTACACGAGTGCAATGCGCGAAGTTTGCGTGTGAACAATTTGTCTTCGAGAAAAAGTCGATTATACATTAGCGTTTTTACGACATCGTGGGAATCACTTTTTTTTGGCTGCACCTAGACAAAATCTGGCATCATATTCGGTTTCAGCACGTCGAATAACCATGGAAACTGATGCGACATCGTTTTCTTTGCGACCACAGCTCACGAAAAACTCAATCATAGAAGTTGATATTCGTGTTCGATATGATGGCATATAACTTGAGTACACATTGTCGTAGGCCGATGAAACCGCGTGCAATAGCTTCGTCTCGTCGAACTACACGGGTGCAATGCTCGAAGTTTGCGTGTGAACAATTTGTCTTCGAGAAAAAGTCGATTATACGAAAAACTCAATCATAGAAGTTGATATTCGTGTTCGATATGATGGCATATAACTTGAGTACACATTGTCGTAGGCCGATGAAAGCGTGCAATAGCTTCGTCTCCTCGAACTACACGAGTGCAATGCGCGAAGTTTGCGTGTGAACAATTTGTCTTCGAGAAAAAGTCGATTATACATATGCGTTTTTACGACATCGTGGGAATCACTTTTTTTTGGCTGCACCTAGACAAAATCTGGCATCATATTCGGTTTCAGCACGTCCAATAACCAAGGAAACTGATGCGACATCGTTTTCTTTGCGACCACAGCTCACGAAAAACTCAATCATAGAAGTTGATATTCGTGTTCGATATGATGGCATATAACTGGAGTACACATTGTCGTAAGCCGATGAAACCGCGTGCAATAGCTTCGTCTCGTCGAACTACACGAGTGCAATGCGCGAAGTTTGCGTGTGAACAATTTGTCTTCGAGAAAAAGTCGATTATACATATGCGTTTTTACGACATCGTGGGAATCACTTTTTTTTGGCTGCACCTAGACAAAATCTGGCATCATATTCGGTTTCAGCACGTCGAATAACAAAGGAAACTGATGCGACATCGTTTTCTTTGCGACCACAGCTCACGAAAAACTCAATCATAGAAGTTGATATTCGTGTTCGATATGATGGCATATAACTTGAGTACACATTGTCTTAGGCCGATGAAACCGCGTGCAATAGCTTCGTCTCGTCGAACTACACGAGTGCAATGCGCGAAGTTTGCGTGTGAACAATTTGTCTTCGAGAAAAAGTCGATTATACATATGCGTTTTTACGACATCGTGGGAATCACTTTTTTTTGGCTGCACCTAGACAAAATCTGGCATCATATTCGGTTTCAGCACGTCGAATAACCAAGGAAACTGATGCGACATCGTTTTCTTTGCGAACACAGCTCACGAAAAACTCAATCATAGAAGTTGATATTCGTGTTCGATATGATGGCATATAACTTGAGTACACATTGTCGTAGGCCGATGAAACCGCGTGCAATAGCTTCGTCTCGTCGAACTACACGAGTGCAATGCGCGAAGTTTGCGTGTGAACAATTTGTCTTCGAGAAAAAGTCGATTATACATATGCGTTTTTACGACATCGTGGGAATCACTTTTTTTTGGCTGCACCTAGACAAAATCTGGCATCATATTCGGTTTCAGCACGTCGAATAACAAAGGAAACTGATGCGACATCGTTTTCTTTGCGACCACAGCTCACGAAAAACTCAATCATAGAAGTTGATATTCGTGTTCGATATGATGGCATATAACTTGAGTACACATTGTCTTAGGCCGATGAAACCGCGTGCAATAGCTTCGTCTCGTCGAACTACACGAGTGCAATGCGCGAAGTTTGCGTGTGAACAATTTGTCTTCGAGAAAAGGCGATTATACATATGCGTTTTTACGACATCGTGGGAATCACTTTTTTTTGGCTGCACCTAGACAAAATCTGGCATCATATTCGGTTTCAGCACGTCGAATAACCAAGGAAACTGATGCGACATCGTTTTCTTTGCGACCACAGCTCACGAAAAACTCAATCATAGAAGTTGATATTCGTGTTCGATATGATGGCATATAACTTGAGTACACATTGTCGCAGGCCAATGAAACCGCGTGCACTAGCTTCGTCTCGTCGAACTACACGAGTGCAATGCGCGAAGTTTGCGTGTGAACAATTTGTCTTCAAGAAAAAGTCGATTATACATATGCGTTTTTACGACATCGTGGGAATCACTTTTTTTTGGCTGCACCTAGACAAAATCTGGCATCATATTCGGTCTCAGCACGTCGAATAACCAAGGAAACTGATGTGACATCGTTTTCTTTGCGACCACAGCTCACGAAAAACTCAATCATAGAAGTTGATATTCGTGTTCGATATGATGGCATATAACTTGAGTACACATTGTCGTAGGGCGATGAAACCGCGTGCAATAGCTTCGTCTCGTCGAACTACACGAGTGCAATGCGCGAAGTTTGCGTGTGAACAATTTGTCTTCGAGAAAAAGTCGATTATACGAAAAACTCAATCATAGAAGTTGATATTCGTGTTCGATATGATGGCATATAACTTGAGTACACATTTTCGTAGGGCGATGAAACCGCGTGCAATAGCTTTGTCTCGTCGAACTACACGAGTGCAATTCGCGAAGTTTGCGTGTGAACAATTTGTCTTCGAGAAAAAGTCGATTATACATATGCGTTTTTACGACATCGTGGGAATCACTTTTTTTTGGCTGCACCTAGACAAAATCTGGCATCATATTCGGTTTCAGCACGTCGAATAACCAAGGGAATTGATGCGACATCGTTTTCTTTGCGACCACAGCTCACGAAAAACTCAATCATAGAAGTTGATATTCGTGTTCGATATGATGGCATATAACTTGAGTACACATTGTCGTAGGCCGATGAAACCGCGTGCAATAGCTTCGTCTCGTCGAACTACACGAGTGCAATGCGCGAAGTTTGCGTGTGAACAATTTGTCTTCGAGAAAAATTCGATTATACGAAAAACTCAATCATAGAAGTTGATATTCGTGTTCGATATGATGGCATATAACTTGAGTACACATTTTCGTAGGGCGATGAAACCGCGTGCAATAGCTTTGTCTCGTCGAACTACACGAGTGCAATGCGCGAAGTTTGCGTGTGAACAATTTGTCTTCGAGAAAAAGTCGATTATACATATGCGTTTTTACGACATCGTGGGAATCACTTTTTTTTGGCTGCACCTAGACAAAATCTGGCATCATATTCGGTTTCAGCACGTCGAATAACCAAGGGAATTGATGCGACATCGTTTTCTTTGCGACCACAGCTCACGAAAAACTCAATCATAGAAGTTGATATTCGTGTTCGATATGATGGCATATAACTTGAGTACACATTGTCGTAGGCCGATGAAACCGCGTGCAATAGCTTCGTCTCGTCGAACTACACGAGTGCAATACGCGAAGTTTGCGTGTGAACAATTTGTCTTCGAGAAAAAGTCGATTATACATATGCGTTTTTACGACATCGTGGGAATCACTTTTTTTTGGCTGCACCTAGACAAAATCTGGCATCATATTCGGTCTCAGCACGTCGAATAACCAAGGAAACTGATGCGACATCGTTTTCTTTGCGACCACAGCTCACGAAAAACTCAATCATAGAAGTTGATATTCGTGTTCGATATGATGGCATATAACTTGAGTACACATTGTC